>NC_134399.1:161428636-161683457 GCF_050003625.1 Haematobia irritans
CTGAATATGTTCGCTGAAGTAAAGGATGCCGCATCATTATTATCATAATCTTTGACAGAAACAACAACAGTAAAGTAACAAAAAGAGCACAAAACTTCATCGCTAAGTACACACTAGAGAAATTGCACAGTGGTTTCTAACAGTGTGGGGATTCGAAAATGTCGAAGAGGTGGGCTAGTTCAAATTCACGAATGTTTTCGCGACATGAAATTTCCCATGAATCACGAAAAATCTCGCGATTCACTACAATAATCGTGATTCACGATAAATGTTCATGACACGAAAATTCGCATGATTCACGAAAATTCTCGTGATTCACTACAAATCTTCTGACTCACTACGGAACCATTAACAAAAAATCAAAATTTAAATATTGATCACCACCATCTAACCATCAAATAATGAACACTATTGAACTCTTAACCGTGGTCACAACCGTGAAAGTAATTAGAAAGAATTAGCATGAATTTAATTGCGAACATCAATTCGTCCGTTAGTGTAAGTTTTTTTTGTGCCTATATTTACTGTGAGCGCAAATTTTACTGTTTTTGGACTTTTTAAAAATTGACATCATGTTCTCCGATTTGCTTGAGATTTTTAATTAAAGTTGGGGTGGTGTTTAGAGAAAGAACCGCTTCCTTATTTTTCAATGTTTGCTGGACAGAAGCTCCTTCCCTTGGCCTCATGTTCTCCGATTTGCTAGAGATTTTTAGGAAAAGATGCGGTTCTTGTTTAGAGAAAGATCCGCTACCTTATTTTTTAATGTTTGCTGGGCAGAAGCTCCTTCCCTTGACCTGACTTGTTTACATTAGAAAAAAAACAAACTTCTACGATTTACTTGGATAATATTTGGACGGGGCATTTTGAAAAAGAATCCTTCGGTTTTCTAGGAAAAAATTCCCTAACATTTTTCCGATATTTGGCCTCTCCCTTGCTCAATATTTTGAAACTTGAAGAAAAGTTCCCCGACTTTCTGGAAATTAGCGGATGGTGAGGATTTGAGCTAGACCGAAGAATCGGCCTTTGGCGTCAAGATGCCGATTAAACGAAGCCGAAGCTTTTTGAATAATTTATATCATATGGAATTTTCCAGTGTTGAATTTGTCTCAGTCAAAACGATCAGTTCAAATAAAACGTAAAAAAAAAAATATAAAAAATTCTTGTTTGTCATTATAATATCAAACTACTGTTGATTTGGATACTAAAAAGTCTGCTAGTTCTGAAAGAATATAATGAGACATGGGCTCAATTACATTTTATTGTTGTTTTTTATGCCTTTGTTGAATAAAACTGCTAATATTTAACTAAAACACTCCAAAATTCTTTAATTACAAATTTCAGGAAAATAATCGCCTTCGGCTTTGGTCGATTATAGCATTTTTTTTTTCAGAACATCGGCTTCGGCAAAAATCCCCGCTTCGGTCGAGCTCTAGTGAGGATGGTCTCTCGACAAGAATCATATCTTTACTTTTCGATATTTGATCGGTCAAGGGCATGTGCCTTTTTGTAAAACAATAGTGCATAATCTAAAGTTCACCGATTTCTGCAATTCCTCAAACTCCTCTTTTCTTGCTCTTCATGTCTGGGAAATCCCATCATATGGTATAATGCCCTTCAAATCTCCCTATGTCCTCCACGCAGAATCCTTGATAAAAGCGAGAATACTCCTTAGGATGCAGTCTCGCAAATCTGCAATCGTCTGAAAGGAATAAGAGCCCAGTATTCAACTGCCTGCGTACTTCCGCCGTCCATGTAGTGAATAGTGTGGCTGAGGATTTGGTGGGAGATATCCTCAAATTTCCTCTTGCAGTGAAATAACTGGTATGATCAGCGCGGTAGACATTTAATCGATCGGAAATGTCATCAACAATGGGCCCGGATGCCATGATTGTGCAATCGTCCGCATAAGACACAATCTCGACGCCGTAAGGAGGGGGTGGAATCGAGGAAAGGTAGAGGTTAAACAGTGCCGGAGATATCACCCAACCCTGGGGAACTCCCTGTTTAACTCTACGGGGTTTTGACTTCTTGTCCCTTGTCCAGTCGTACGTGGGACTGGCGTCCACACATATAATTCAGAACCCAACGCTTCGTTCCTGCCGGTAGGGACGTGTTCTCGATGTCCTCGAATAATGTGGCATGGTTGACCGTATCGAACGCTTTCGATAGGTCAAGCGCCACGAGGACCGTCCTATGACGCGGCTTGGGCTGATTAAGTCCCCTATTGATATGTATCGAAATGGCATGTAAGGCCGTCCTCGTACTGTGTACCTTACGGAATCCATGTTGATGGTGGGCAGCTGGAAAATTCTCCACAAGGCTGCGGAGGAGTAGTGCCTCAAGTGTCTTGGCTACTGGCGATATCGGTCTGTACGATTCACCTTTACTCGAATCTTTGCCTGGCTTCAGTAGTGGAATCACTCTTCCCATCTTCCAGACATCGGGTATAATGAGTGACTCCAAGGACAAATTGAGGAGTCTGGTCAGGTACTCAACTCCCAGTATTCCCAAATGCTTCAGCATTAGCATTGAAATTCCGTCGGGGCCCAGCGCCTTAGATGGTTTCGCGCTGTTGATGACATTGGTAACTTCGGCTGCGGTAAATTGTCGTGTGTCGTCGGCTCGGAGACCACGTATGCGACGAGTGGCTCTCCTTTTCGCTCTATCACTCTCGGGATGCTCGACAAACAGTCGGTTGAAGTATTTGGCGCATCTCTTCGGATCAGTCACAGTCACGTCGCCAAAGGTGACTGAAATCCCATCATCCCTTGTAGCGGGGTTCGAGAGGGCTCTCACTGTTGACCACAATTTACCAGTTCCTGTGTCTAAGTTAAATTACATTTCAGGTGCTCTAACCAAGTGTTCCTCTTGTGCTCGTCGACTATCTTACTAATCTCTAGATTTAGTTCTCTGATTCTAGGATCAGCAGGGTTAGCACGACGGCGTTCATCACGATGGCGAAACAATTCCGACAACAAATTACCCCAAGATTCTCGGGGTCATATTCGACAGCCTTTATAAGTCGTCCGCCCAAGCCACTGCAATTTGTGATAAGCTCCGTGGTAGAAACAAGGTCCTCAAGTCGCTTGCCGGCAGCACTTGGCTGGTCAGCGATACGCAGACAGGTCTGAACAGGATTCACGAGGATACTGTAGCTGAAGCGGTGAGAAGCTACAAGGTTCATCCTGTTATCGGAGTCCGACCGCCGCCCATTGCACCGGAGGAGAGAGACCTCCCACGGCAGACAAGGGTAGTTTTGGCCCAACTAAGATCAGGCAAGTGCAGCCGCCTCAATTCATACTTATCAGTGATTGATAGCAGCGTAGCTGACGTGTGCCCCATATGTAATCAAGGGCCACATGACACTCGTCACCTTTTTGCTTGCCCAGCTAAGCCTACCCGTCTCACTACCAGATCACTCTGGACACACCCCATCCTTGTCGCAGAGTTCCTTGATCTGGCTACCAGCTGAACTACACAAGCATAGAACAAAATGGGTGAAACTACATTAAAACCTGTTACAACAACAACAAGAGCCCAGTATCTTGTTTCTTCTGAAAATAACGCAGGACAATGGCAAAGAAAATGGAATAAACCTTCCGGCCCGGTTCCACTTTGTACAAATATCATCATTCGTTAGACCGATCCATGTGTTTTCCCAGATTATTGTGTCATCTTATCATACCTATTAACAACCTCATCTCCTCTTTTTGCATCGACATTAGTAGTTCAGAGTTCCTACTATTATTCTCGTCTCATCAGTTTTGTTTGCACACAGTTCTCAATGTCGCTTCCATAAGTCGACATATTTGCCATTGTTCCTGTAAATATACAAAGAAAGCGGAGGAAAACCGACCGAAATGACGTTATTTGTGCCGATTGCGCCTTCCTTAGCCAGTCCATGTGACTCTTCATTTCCTGTTATGCCACAATGTCTAGTTACCCAGCACAGAGTTACATTATGCTGTTCAGTAAGAACCATAAGCTCTCTACAGCAACGTCTGACTACCTCCGATCTTATGTTTGTACCGCCCAGGGCATTTATTGCTACCCGACTATCAATGCTTTTATCACATCTAAATAACGGCCCATCGATAGAACTTATGCAGCTTTTTCAATTGCGAATATCTCCGTCCGAAAATGCTGCATTCGTCGTCCATTTTAAAGAATTTCTAATTTGAGAGCCATCCGTATGTATGTTAAGATCACAGTTTTCGTCCCAGTTCTCTGTGTTCGGGATAATGCAAATAAAATAAACATGTCCTGTCGCCATATAGTCAGAGTTCTCATATGTCCATCGGCTGAGGCTATCAGTTCAGTATGTCTGCAACCCGTATTCTCTAATGAGTTCAGGTTCTTCAGTCGAATTAGTATGACCGCAGCAGTCTCCCTGATATGCAAGTCCAGTGGGCAAATCCCCATTAACATCACCGGGGCTGCAGTGGTCGTTTTCTTCATCGCAGCTGTCATTTAAATAAGAACCGTTCAAATTATTTTGCTCAATCTCAGTAAATGATTGTGGTGGTACGTAATGGTCCGTATGTAGCTACCGATCTTTTTACAGCTGTATAAAGCCAGTTTCATTCCCCAAAGTTATCCAACCAACTTCTGGCATGCGTATAATACTGCATAGGTCTTCTTTAGACGATTGGCTGTATTCTCGAGAAAATTCATTCTGTAGTCTAGAATTTTACTTGCAATTTACAGGAAACGTGGGAAGCGCTGACTTGGTTAATTCAGTGTACATATCTTTTTCGATGTTTGATCGGGGAATGGGAACTCTCCTTTGGATTAGTGACAAATATAAACTTATTCGATTGGAATATGGGGATTTTTACATTAGTGGTCGGCGAGGAGCGCCTTTCCTTGCCAGTATGTATGAAACTTGAAAGTTTTCCGAATTTCTTGTAATATGCAGGGAAGGGCATTATGGTGCAAAAGATGTTCCAGGGACTTTCTCCACCAATTGAAGATGTATTCTAGGAGTTCAACGGGGGCCACATAATCGACAAGAGGGCATCCACTCGACTCATAAGAGTTTTGAATCGTCTCCTTTTCTCTCTCCCAAGTGCTATCAATAAATCCTTTCAAGATCTCTTTCTACTCCCAACGTTTCTAGCAAGCCCTTCTAGATGTTTGCCCAAGAGGAACTGGTTGTCAAACGTCACGTGAAGAAACCTTGCTGTTGAAGTAGGCTTTGTCTGTTCCTCCTGGGCGAAGATGATTTTCCTCTAAATTCCACAAAGGGCTGTCTATCAGACATATAGTTTGCCAACAATCTCTTAAGAATATTAGGTTGGAAAGTTTCTATAATATCCTTTAAGGCCATACCATCCGGCCGTATCAAAGGCGAGTAATCGTAATCGTGGACTTACCTTATTCTGATATATACACATCTGATAATTTATCGCGAAAAGTGAAATTTTTCTTTAAATAACAAAATAACACCACGGATTTTGGAAAACCCTTTACCACTGTCAACTGCTTTCATATTTCTCCAACATCTTTTCTCCTCCTCTATACTACTGTTAACACAAATATCAACAGTGTATGGTACTTTAGCTATAACTTTGTTATTTTGTTGAAGATGTTATTTGGTGCCAGGCATTTTTACGTGGCATCAAAAGTGATATAAACCTCTTCACTTGTTCAGACGAAGAATCATAAATAAACTCAATTTGTTTTCTTTCACCTTTTCCAAATGCTTTCATAACATCTTCCTCCATCATTGGCATATCTACTTTAGAGTTATGGAAGCAGTTATGACTGCAAAGATATATGATGAAGACGATAATGATAAGAGTAAAGTTTCCACTAAGGCACTTAACATTGTTTATACTCATATAGGATACTTGTCATCGAGAAGTAAAAATTCTTGAAAAAAAATTTCAGAAAAATTGTGTACTATTCGACACAAGTTTTAAGGCGTGTTTATTCTCTCAACCATAGCATAATAATTGAGACATTATTAAACTTATAGCAGAGATCGAAGAGAGTTTCACATGGTATTAGACATAATATATAGAAAAGTTTTACAACGCTGAAATACTCAAAACAATGTCAGAAAATTTGCTCCTGACTGGACATATCGAGCAAAATGAGATTGAACTAAAGTTTTAGAAGTTCCCAAAAGTGCAAGAGTTCACCGATGAGAAGCCATTCCAATATGAGTTTATTTACTAAAGAGGTCAACTGAAATTTTACGATTGGTCAAGAAAACTGAAGCGCCGACGAAAAGTGTAGGCCATATTTGATCCTAATCCATGCTGCATAGGTTGAATACTTTCTTGTAAGCATAAGAATATATGGCGATGCAACACATATTGAAAAACAAGTAAGTAAAAAATAAGGTCTATATTATACCATTCACCACCATGTTGGTCTACAACATTTTGATACCATCTCAACTCCTTCCAATCTGTTGGGAGCTATATAAAGGTTTATATTCCCATATACAAATATTTAAATAAGAACCGATTTAATTTATACTTTTACAAAATCTCTAGACATAAAATTTAAATGGGCTAAAGCCGTGAAACAAAGCACAATTAAATAAAATAAAATAGTGGAGATATAAAGCTAGATTGGTAACGAACCCTAAAGTATGTAAAATCTTTCTGCTAAGTAGGATGTTTCATGAGTGCAGACGGAGGAATAGAAGATGATGTTAAGAATAGACTAAACAAATCCAGGTCCGCATTTGGCAGTATGAATAAAACATGGAAATTACCCTCTCCGAACGAAACTAAATATATTCAACGCGTATGTCAAATCTATATTGCTACACGGAAGTGAAACTTGGTTGTTATCAATATCAATCGTTCAGACACTCCAAGTCTTCATAAATAAATGTCTGCGTATAATTTACCGTATATTTTGGCCGAACAAAATATCAAATATGGAATTGTGGAACAAAACGGACGAAGAACCCATTGAGCGCCGAATTAAAAAGAGAAAATGGAAATGGATAGCCACACACTTAGAAAAGGTCCTGAGAGCATAGCCAAATATGCCCTGGATTGGAACCCCCAAGGCTCCAGCCGACCTGGCCGTCCTAGAAATACGTGGCGCAGACTGTTGCACTGGAAATAAGAAAAATTAATAAGCCATGGGAAGAAATTAAAAAAATTAGTGGAAATAGAATACTCGTACAATGGAATTCTTTTGTAAATGCCGTATGTTCCCGAGTGGAATGAATAAAGGACAAGAAAAAAGCTAGAGCCATTTTATTGTCCAAAGGTAAATTTATAATTTATTCGGCGATACGAATGCATTGGAGGTATAGGACAATTTTAATTTTTTTGAATTTTTCTATTTGGCCGTAATGATTTCACATGAATATTGGTTAGATTTCGCCACGATAGGTGGTGGTGGTGGTGGGGTTTTGACAATATTTGGCGACATTGTCTATATCTTATCCGATTCTGTGGAAAGTGTGGGGAAATCTTCGCTGATGTTGTGCCATTTTTGTCTAAATAGGAAGAATGAATTTTCTACCATATTTCCCCAAATCAGGAGTATATATGGGAGCTATATCCAAATCGTGAACTATATTTGGTACACATTGCTAAAATCTTAATTTTATACACAGTAAAAAAATTCAAGTAAATCGAAATGATAATTTGATCTCCGTTGGTTGTGTGAGTCTAAATGGGGTGAACGATATATATGGGAGCTATATCTAAATCTAAACCGATTTCAACTAAATTTGTCACAATTGACGACAATATCAATTGAACTCTTCGTGCACAATTTGAAGCTAATCAGGATAAAACTCTGGCTTCTGGGACCATATACAGTGGCGGGCAGAAATGAGTACATAATTATTTTTTTTTCAATTCCAAACGAATAAAAACGCAGAAATAAAGAAACTCAAAATAATTTATATTTTTCTTTATTCCTTCTTAATTCTAAATAAAACAACAAAAATAAATATAACAAAAAAAAAAAAAAAAAAACAAAAAAAAAGAAACCAAGTATGACTCAAATATAATAGTTTCCTTTGAAAATTTCTGGGGGGTTTGACAACAGATATTTTCCCAAGCAGATCAATTCAACCAGTACGTTTCCCACAGATAAATGTAAAGATTTTACCAATGAAGACTAGATCAGATTCTGAACTTATAAGAACCATTTTTTATTTGAGTTTTAGAGGAGTCATAAACATCTCTTGTAAGTGCAAGAAAGTGATGAAATAACGCCTTGATTTGAAATCTATAATCTGTGGATTTTCATCCCAATTATTTAAATGACTACGAGAAGTACAATCTGGAAATTTTGCATTCAGTTTCAAACAATTTTCATGATCAGTGCGCCTTCTATACCCTCAAGTGAAATCGGTCTACATGGAGGTCTTACCAAATGGACCGATACAACTAAATCATATACACTTTGTTTTGGGTCTAAAATTCCAGTATATTTTCAATTTGTGGCAAATCGGATAAAAACTACGGATTCTAGAAGCCTAAGAAGTAAAATCGGGAGTTCAGTGTAATGCGGCTATACCAAAACATGGAAGGATACACACAGTATTCAGCACATTTAATTGTAGTTCTAGAATCTAGACCCCAAATCGGAGGGCCGCCTTATAATGGGGCTATATCAAAACTGTACTGATACTCTATATATTCGGCACACCCCATTATGGTCCTAGAATACCTCTAGATGTCCAATTTCAGGCAAATTGGGTAAAAACTACAGATTCTAGAAGCCCAAGAATTAAAATCGGGAGTTCGGTCTATATAGGGGCTATATCGAAACATGGTCCGATAATCACCATCTTCGGCCACATCTCTTTATTTTCCTAGAATACCTCTAGATTTCCAATTTCAGGCAAATTGGGTAAAAAACTACGGATTCTAGAAGCCAAAGATGTAAAATCGGGAGATCGGTCTATATGGGGGCTATATTAAAACATGGACCGATAATCACCATTTTCGGCACATCTCTTTATTTTCCTAGAATACCTCTAGATTTCCAATTTCAGGCAAATTGGGTAAAAACTACGGATTCTAGAAGCCCATGAAATAAAATCGGGAGATCAGTCTATATTGAGGCTTCATCAAAACATGGACCGGTACTCACCATTTTCGACACACGCCTTTACGGTCCTAGAATACCTCTAGATTTCCAATTTCAGGCAAATTGGGTAAAAACTACAGATTCTAGAAGCCCAAGAAGTAAAATCGGGAGATCGGTCTATATTGAGGCTACATCAAAACATGGACCGGGACTCACCATTTGCGGTACACGTCTTTAGGGTCCTAGAGTACCTCTAGATTTCAAATTTCAGGTAAATTGGATTAAAACTACGGATTATAGAAGCCCAAGAATAAAAATCGGGAGATCGGTCTATGCGGGCGCTATATCAAAACACGGTCCGATAATCACGATTTTCGGCACATCTCTTTATTTTCCTGGAATACCTCTAGATTTCCACTTTCAGGCAAATTGGGTAAAAACTACGGATTCTAGAAGCCCAAGAAATAAAATCGGGGGATTGGTCTATATTGAGGCTACATCATAACATGGACCGATACATCCCATTTTCGGCACACCTCTTATTGGTCCTAAAATACCTCTATATTTCAAATTTCAGCAAATCGGATAGAAAATACACGCCCAAGAAGCAAAATCGGGAAATCGGTCAATATGGGCGCTATACCAAAACATGGACCGATAGGCACCATTTTCGGTATACTTTTTGATGGTCCTAAAATACCTAAAGATTTCCAATTTCAGGCAAATTGGATAAAAACTAAAATTTTTATAAGCCCCAGACCCCAAATTGGGAGGTTGGTTTATATGGGGACTATATCAAAACTTGGACCGATATAGCCCATCGTCGCACTTTACCTGCTGGAAACAAAAGACGAATGTGCCAAATTTCAGGACAATAGCGCCATTATTGATGGCTGTAGCGTGATTACAACGGACAGACAGACGGACATGCTTATATCGGATTAGAATTTATCCCTGATCAAGAATATATATACTTTATATAGTCGGAAATCGATATTTCGATGTGTTACAAACGGAATGGCAATCGTACCCACCATTCTAATGTGGTGGGTATAAAAAAAATCGCATGTACTCAATTTTGCACTTTAACTTCCGAACGAAACAACTTATCGACTTGAAACTTGGCACCAGTAGTTGTTAGTGATCTAGGTATTGATATAATTGGCATTGATATAAACGGACCCCCAAGTTTTGGCTTGCGAAGCCGTAAGAGATTCATGTTTCATCCGATCTAGCTGAAATTTGGTACGTGGTGTTGGTATATGGTCTCTAACAACTATGCAAAAACTGGTCCACATCGGTCCATAATTATATATAGCCTCCGATCCCCAGATTTGGCTTGCGGAGCCTCAAAGAGAAGCAAATTTCATCCGATCTGGCAGAAATTTGGTATATGGTCTCTAACAACCATGCCAGAATTGGTCTATAGCGGTTCATATTTATATATAGCCCCCATATAAACCGATCCCCAAATTTTGACATTTGGTACGTGGTGTTAGTATATGGTCTCTAACAACCATGCCAAAATTGGTTCATATCGGTCCATAATTATATATAGCCCTTTTGTAAACCGATCTCCAGATTTGACCTCCGGAGCCTCTAAGAGAAGCATATTTCATCCGATCCGGCTGATATTTGGTACATGGTGTTGGTATATGGTCTCTAACTACCATGCAAAAATTGGTCCACATCGGTCCATAAATATATATAGCCCCCATATAAACCGATCCCCAGAGTTCGCTTTCGGAGCCTCAAAGAGAAGCAAATTTCATCCGATCTGGCAGAAAGTTGGTATATGGTCTCTAACAACCATGCCAGAATTGGTCTATAGCGGTTCATATTTATATATAGCCCCCATATAAACGGACCCCCAAATTTGGCTTGCGAGGCCTCTAAGAGAAGCAAATTTCATTCGATCCAGCAGAAATTCGGTACATGGTGTTAGCATATGGTCTCTCACAACCATGCAAAAATTGGTCCATATCGGTCCATAATTATATATAGCCCTTATTTAAACCGATCCCCAGATTTGACCTCCAGAGCCTTTTGAAGGAGCAAAATTTATCCGATCCGGCTGAAATTTCGTACATGATGTTGGTATACGGTCTCTCACAACCATGAACAAATTGTTCCACATCTTTTCATAATTATATATAGCCCCCATATAAACCGATCCCCAGATTTGACCTCCGGAGAAAAATTCATCCGATCCGGTTGAAATTTGGTACATTTCGCTAGTGTATGAATGATAACAAACATGTCAAAATTGGTCCGTACCGATCTATATTTTATATAGCCCCCAAATAAACCGATCCCCAATTACAAAAAAATCACGATTGCCACTCGAGCCAAAAATAATCTGCCTTAGAAAATTTTGTCAACATTTTATGTCTTTATTAAATTTTGTCAAAATATAATTTCTATACAAAATTTTCTCAAAATTGTATTTCTATAGAAAATTTTGTCAGAATTTTATTTCTGTAGAAATTTTTTTCAAAATATTATTTCTATAGAAAATTTATGAAGCATTTCATAGTTGGAGACGAATATTTTGCAAAATCTTCCAAATTCTATTCTACCAACCTACCAAACAGTAAAAAATCTGCCATTTTTGGTAGACTCGTGTTCATAATTGTATATAGCACACATATAAAGCGACACCGATATTTCAATTTTGGCTCTATATTTACCGCACAAAAGTTCATATCTGTTCGTAATTATTTCTTCCCTATATATACCGGTCAAGAACTGAATATATAAGTATTTAATCGGCCATTCTTTTGTCTACTATATATCCCGCATGGACTAACTTACAATTTAGAAGATGATGTTAAGAAGTTTTAAGATGCCTTGCCATCGGCCGCAACCCAAATAATTTAATTGTGGATGACCGCCTTTAGTAGAAGTTTCTACGCAATCCATGGTGGAGGGTACATAAGATTCGGCCTGGCCAAACTTACGGCCATACATACTTGTTTTCATCAAGTATTTTTTGATATCCAATTAAAACTGTGATTTTCCTGATTGAAGGCATTTCAATTAAAAAATTAATTGAATCAATTGATTTCGTGATTGAATCAGGAAAAAAATGTTTCTGTCTACTTGTTTTCATTAACTATTTTTTTTAAATCCAATTAAAACTGTGATTTTCCTGATTGAAGGCATTTCAATTAAAAAATTAATTGGATCAATTAATTTCGTGATTGAATCAGAAAAAACATGTTTCTGTGTACTTGTTATACTTTTGGCATCGCTATGGTTTGAATTAAGAAATCTTTACTTAATGTTTCTTTGTGGTATGTTTCAACCGACTTTGAAAAATATTCCCCTTAAGGGTTTTTTTTTGGAATTAAAGTGTATCGACTAATTCCACATTTTATGCTTACAAAATTTTGTGTAAATGAGGCATTTTCTATGCAAAAAATTATTACGAATTTCAATACGACTCTAGAGATAGTGAAATAGTAAATGTCCTCCTCTCCTCCAAATAATGTAAATTTGAATTGCTATTAGCAAGCATTATAAATACAAAGAACATTATATTAATAGGCCACTACTTGGTTCGACTGGTACTTTGAATAAACTAAAATTGGAAATTAAGCCCACTTTTATTCACAAATAGAGAAGAATCCTAAACAAATAAATGGAGTTCTCTGAAGTGGTTGGCTGCAGACTAGTGGGGATCTTAAGGGCTTTTGTGTTTTTTTGGGTGTGTGCTTTATAATAAAAATGTAATGGCACTGGCACTTAATTAAGTTAAAACAACTAATAATACTAAATCCTAACTACTTCTAATAACCTTACGTTAGTTATGAAATGCAAATGACACTACAGGCAGAAAGAAAAGCTCCCACACAAAAGAACTCCACACCTCAAGGCGGAAATGTAAAAAGGTTGAGAATAGTTGTGTAAATGTGAAGTGGAATGAATGGAGGAAGCATTAAAGGAAACACCGACGAGGTAGGTGATGGCTGGATGGCAATGGCCACATTGTTGTGGCATGGTTTGAAATGTAACGTAAAATTTAAATAGCTCGGCCCAAACGGCAATATCGTTACGTCGCTCACAATGGCACTTAAGTTTAATAAACAATTCGAGTTCGTTGCCACGGCTGTTGCCGGTTCTTTGTTCTCTTATAATCGGATGTTGTCGAGTAGCAGTAGCGGCAGCAGCAACAGTAACACCACCGGCAACAATAAGCGAAACAATATTTGGTTGGCAAAAAGAAAGAAACAAAGGTACTCAACCCAACCTCCATCTCCGGTAGCAAACCATGTCCTTTCCAAAAAACCAACAAAAAAGGAAATGCATTAAAAATAAACATACATTCAAATAACAAAAGCATTAGAATGTAAATGGCTTAGCCCAAGACCGGATATATACCGGAAAATATTAAATAATTTCCAAGGGTTAACATCATGATTTGTTTAAATTTAAAAGCCTCTCACATTACGAAATGAGTTAGGCTCGCATGACTTCAAACGACGGCTTTCCGAAGCGGTGAAATGTTGTAGCTGGGAATTACATTAGGGATATTAAATGAGATGGTTTAGGATAATGAGGAGAACCGTTAAGTTATCTTTAAAGTGAATATTTAACAAGTATATACGGCCATAAGTTCGACCAGGCCAAATCTTATGTATCCTCCACCATGGATTGCGTAGAAAGTTCTACTAAAGATTGTCACTCACAATCGAATTATTTGGGTTGCGGTAACAGTTACCGATGGCAAGGAATATTAAACCTCCTTATCATTGTCTTCTAAATTGTATGTTAGTCCATATGGAGTCTATGTTAGATAAAACAAGTATATATGTATGTCATTAAGTTGGCCCTGAACGAATCTTAAATACTTAAATATCATGAATCACATCCCAGAAAAAAAATTTGGAAGTTCTTCCAAAGGCACAACTTTAAAAGCACTTCCAGAAGATGCACTCCCAATGATGTTCATTATTTTAACTACCCAGGAAGTTCTTTTAATTCAATTTTTTATAACTTGGTTTTTTCATACTTTTAATGGGTAATTTTAACTTTTTTTGTTACAAATAAGTTAAAAACAGAGTAAGAATTCATAAAATGGTACAAATTTTGTGGAAAAAAATGCTAAATCCAATCTGAAAAAATTGTGAATTTTTGAAAATATTTCAGGTTAAACGTTTCCGACGAGCGTTAGAATCCATTAAAGAAGTGATGCAAATTCAGTGCAACGGCTGTTGAAATGGAGAACTTCCATCCTATGACAAGCCCATGTTAAATTCATCGCTTCTGCGTCAATTTTGCACCACTTCTGGATCCAAAAAGAACATTCTCATTACTTTTTTGGCGACGCTTTTTTTTGCTGGGATGTTATAATTTCCTTTGAAAACTCATCCACGTAGCTGGTTAATTGAACCTATATAATCGTAGAATTGCAGGTGGATTTGATGATAGATATTCTCCCTAGTAAATGGGTTCAAATGGTAATCTACCCGAACTTGCATTAAGAGTTTCTACATATGAAGCCTACATCAGATTCTGGATTTATAAGAACCAGTTTTGTTTGAGTTTTTAAGGAATCATAAAAATCTCGTCAAAATGTGCTCGAAAATCCGATAAAATAACGCGTTTCATATGATTTGAAATCTAAATTCTATAGCTGTTTACCCCCATTATTCGAATAAGCACGACGAGGTTGGCTAATAAGTCCCCGGTCTGGCACATAGATGGCGTCGCTAGTATTAAATGCATATTATTTTTATTAGTACCAACCTTCAAATGATTCGTGTCAAAATTTGACGTCTGTAAGTCAATTAGTTTGTGAGATAGAGCGTCTTTTGTGCAGCAAGTATATACTAGAGGTGTGCACGTGAGTAATATTTTACTCACGCTCACGCACACTCACGACGGAAAAATCTTACTCACGCACACTCACGCACGATATTGTTTGGAAGGACACACGCTCACGCACACTCACGAAAAGAAAATTTGTACTCACGCACACTCACTCACGAAAATGCCGTGACTCACGAAAAATACCGTGACTCACGAAAATTGTCGGACTCACGAAAATTATCGTGACTCACAAACAATTTTTTGAGTAATTTACCTTAGCGACGTGTCTGAACACATGAGCTTTATAAAAGTCGAGACCGTTATTACACTCTTAACATCCCAGGTGTCACTAAAATTGTAAATGAATTTAACAATTAAGCGTTTTATGTTGGTGAGTGGGATTTTTTTCGTGAGCGTAAATCTTTACTCACGCACACTCACGAAGATAATATCTTCGTGACTCACGCTCACGCACGACGTTTTGGTTTTTTATTCACGCACACTCACGCCGTTGCCATGAGCGTGACTCACGAAAATGTTCGTGAGTCACGACAATTTCGTGTCACGTGCACACCTCTAGTATATACGGCCGTAAGTTCGGCAGGTCGAATCTTATGTACCCTCCACCATGGATTGCGTAGAAACTTCTACGAAAGACTGTCATCCACAAATTTCAACTCACATGTTTGTTAAATATCATATGCTACCACCACGTACCAAATTTCAACCAGATCGGATGAAATTTGCTTCTCCAAAAGGCACCGGAGGTCAAATCTGGGGATCGGTTTATATGGGAGCTATATATTATTATGGACTGATAGGAATCAATTCCTGCATGGTTGTTGGATACCCTATACTAACATCACGTACCAAATTTCAACCGAATGGGAAGAATTTTGCTCTTCCAAGGTGCTCCGGAGGTCAAATCTGGGGATCGGTTTATATGGGGCCTATATATAATTATGGACCGATATCGACCAATTTTTGCATGGGTGTTTGAGGCCATATATTAACATCACGTACCAAATTTCAACTGAATCAGATGAATTTTGGTTTTCTAAGAGGCTCCGGAGGTTAAATCTGGTGATCGGTGTATATGGGGGCTATATATAACTATTGACCGATATGGACCAATTTTTGCATGGTTGTTAGAGACCATATACTAACACCATGTACCAAATTTCAGCCGGATCGGATGAAATTTGCTTCTCTTAGAGGCTCCGCAAGCCAAATCTGATGATCGGTTTATATGGGGGCTATATATAATTATGGACCGATGTGGACCAATTTTTGCATGGGTGTTAGAGAACCTATACTAACACCATATACCAAATTTCAGCCGCATCGGATGAAAATTGCTTCTCTTAGAGGCTCCGCAAACCAAATCGGGGGATCGGTTTATATGGGGGCTATATATAATTATGGACCGATATGGACCAATTTTTGCATGGTTGTTAGAGACCATATACTAACACCATGTACCAAATTTCAGCCGGATCGGATGAAATTTGCTTCTCTTAGAGGCTCCGCAAGCCAAATCGGGGGATCGGTTTATATGGGGGCCATACGTAAAAGTGGACCGATATGGCCCATTTGCAATACCATCCGACCTACATCAATAATAACTACTTGTGCCAACTTTCAAGTCGATAGCTTGTTTAGTTCGGAAGTTAGCGTGATTTCAACAGACGGACGAACGGACATGCTCAGATCGACTCAGAATTTCACCACGACCCAGAATATATATACATTATGGGGTCTTAGAGCAAAATTTCGATGTGTTACAAACGGAATGACAAAGTTAATATACCCCCCATCCTATGGTTGAGGGTATAAAAATACGGTGGAAGCAAAAACTTGGCTTGATAATGAGTTTCCGGATTCTGCCCCAGGGAAATCAACAATAATTGATTGGTATGTAAAATTCAAGCATGGTGAAATGAGCACGGAGAACGGTGAACGCAGTGGACGCCCGAAAGAGGTGGTTACCGACGAAAACATCAAAAAAATCCACAAAATGATTTTGAATGACCGTAAAATGAAGTTGATCGGGTAACAGAGGCCTTAAAGATATCAAAGGAACGTGTTGGTCATATCATTCATCAATATTTGGATATGCGGAAGCTCTGTGCAAAATGGGTGCCGCGCGAACTCACATTTGACCAAAACCAACAACGTGTTGATGATTCTGGGCGGTGTTTGCAGCTGTTAACTCGTAATACACCCGAGTTTTTCCGTCGATATGTGACAATGGATGAAACATGGCTCCATCACTACACTCTTGAGTCCAACCGACAGTCGGCTGAGTGGACAGCGACCGGTGAACCGTCTCCGAAGCGTGGAAAACTCAAAAGTCCGCTGGCAAAGTAATGGCCTCTGTTTTTTGGGATGCGCATGGAATAATTTTTATCGATTATCTTGAGAAGAGAAAAACCATCAACAGTGACTATTATATGGCGTTATTGGAGCGTTTGAAGGTCGAAATCGCGGCAAAACGGCCCCATATGAAGAAGAAAAAAGTGTTGTTCCACCAAGACAACGCACCGTGCCACAAGTCATTGAGAACGATGGCAAAAATTTATGAATTGGGCTTCGAATTGCTTCCCCACCCACCGTATTCTCCAGATCTGGCCCCCAAAGACTTTTTCTTGTTCTCAGACCTCAAAGGATGCTCGCAGGGAAAAAAATTTGGCTGCAATGAATAGGTGATCGCCGAAACTGAGGCCGATTTTGAGGCAAAACCGAAGGAGTACTACCAAAATGGTATCAAACAAGTATATACGGCCGTAAGTTCGGCCAGGCCGAATCTTATGTACCCTCCACCATGGATTGCGTAGGAACTTCTACTAAAGGCTGTCATCCACAATCGAATTACTTGGGTTGCGATAACACTTGCCGATGGCAAGGTATCGTAAAACTTTTTAAAACTGTCTTCTAAATTGTAAGTTAGTCCATAAGGGGTATATATTAAACAAAAAAAAGGCCGATTAAATACGTATATAATTCAGTTTGACAAAATTTTCTATAGAAATAAAATTTTGACAACATTTTCTATAGAAATAAAAACTTGACAAAATTTTCTATAGAAATAAAATGTTGACAAAATTTTCTATGGAAGTAAAATGTTGGCAAAATTTTCTATAGCAATAAAATTTTGACAAAATTTTCCATAGAAATAAAATGTTGACAAAATTTTCTATAGAAATAAAATGTTGACAAAATGTTCTATAGAAATAAAATGTTGACAAAATTGTCTATAGAAATAAAATGTTGACAAAATTTTGTACAGAAATAAATTTTTTACAAAATTTTCTATAGAAATAAAATGCTGACAAAATTTTCTATGGAAATAAAATGTTGACAAACATTGCTATAAAAATAAACTTTTTACAAAACTTTCTATAGAAATGAAATTTTGACAAAACTTTCTATAGTAATAAAATTTGACAATTTTTACATGGCTGTTAGAGGCCATATACTAACGAAATGTACCAAATTTCAACCGCATCGGATGACTTTTGCTCCTCCAAGAGGCTCCGGAGGTCAAATCTGGGGATCGGTTTATATGGGAGCTATATATAATTATGGACCGATATGGACCAATTTTTGCATGGTTGTTAGAGACCATATACTAACACCACGTACCAAATTTCAATTGGATCGGATGAATTTTGCTCATCCAAGAGGCTCCAGAGTTCAAATCTGGGGATCGGTTTATATGGGAGCTATATATAATTATGGACCGATATGGACCAATTTTTGCATGCTTATTAGAGACCGTATACTAACATCAGGTACCCAATTTCAAACGGCTCGGATGAATTTTGCCCCTCCAAGAGGCTCCGGAGGTCAAATCTGGGGATCGGTTTATATGGGAGCTATATATAATTATGGACCGATATGGACCAGTTTTTGCATGGTTGTTAGAGACCATATACTAACACCACGTACCAAATTTCAATCGGGTAGGATGAAGTTTGCTCCTTCAAGAGGCTCCGGAGGTCAAATCTGGGGATCGGTTTATATGGGAGCTATATATATTTATGGACCGATATGAACCAATTTTTGCATGGTTGTTAGAGACCGTATACTAACATCAGGTACCAAATTTTAACCGGATCGGATGAATTTTGCCCCTCCAAGAGGCTCCGGAGCTCAAATCTGGGGATCGGTTTATATGGGGGCTATATATAATTATGGACCGATATGGACCAATTTTTGCATGGTTGTTAGAGACCGTATACTTAGACCACGTACCAAATTTCAACCGGATCGGATGAATTTTGCTGCTCTGGAAGGCTCCGCAAGCCAAATTTGGGGATCGGTTTATATGGGGGCTATACGTAAACGTGGGCCGATATGGCCCATTTTCAATACCATCCGACCTACATCAATAACAACTACTTGTGCCAAGTTTCAAGTCGATAGCTAGTTTCGTTCGGAAGTTAGCGTGATTTCCACAGACGGACGGACAGCCGGACAGACGGACAGCCGGACAGACGGACGGACGGACGGACATGCTTAGATCGACTCAGAATTTCACCACGACCCAGAATATATATACTTTATGGGGTCTTAGAGCAATATTTCGATGTGTTACAAACGGAATGACAAAGTTAATATACCCCCATCCTATGGTGGAGGGTATAAAAATTGGAAGGTCGTTATAATCGTTGTATCGCTCTTGAAGGGAACTATGTTGAATAATAAAAACGAATTTTGACAAAAAAAGGAAGGAAAGTCTAAAGTCGGGCGGGGCCAACTATATTATACCCTTCACCACTTTGTAAGTCCACATTTTCGATACCTTATCGAATCCGTCCAATGTGTTGGATGCTATATATAAAGGTTTGTCCTAAATACATCCATTTAAATATCACTCGATTTGGACAGAATTTGATAGACTTCTACAAAATCTATAGATTCAAAATTCATATATGAATTCATACACATATATTCTGTATATCTGAGCAGATCTGTACAGAGTTCTGCAATACTTATAGATTTTACATTTAAGTCGGCTAATGCGCTGAGGTGGAACACAATGTTAGTAAAAAAATATAGGAAACATTTAAATATGAACCAATTTTGAGGCAACTTCGCAAAGGTGTATTTATGATTTATCGGTCGATAGATGCGTAATAGAGTAGTAGGAAAATTTGAGTCATTTTGATAAGTTTTCGACTTAGCAGTGGCGATTTGATAAGGAAAATGTAGGCCAGTTTTGCCTAAATAGGAAAAACATATATATGGAATCTATATCGAAGTCTGAACCGCTTGCAATCAAATTTCACATGCATAGTTACTATGTTGAATCTACTCCCTGTCCAAAATTTCACGTAAATCGGATAACAAATTTGACCTCTGTGGTCATATGACGGAAAATCGGTCGAAAGATATATATGGGAGCAATATCAAAATCTGAACCGATTTCAACCAAAATAAACACGCATATGCAGAACCTTAATTCTACTGCCTGTGCAAAGTTTCAAGTTCAATTCTACTTCCTCTGCAAAATTTTACGTAAATCAGAGTAGCACTTTTGCCTCTGTGGGCATATTAGTCCAAATCGGGTGAATGATATATATGGGAGCTATATCTAAATCTGAACCGACTTCAACTAAATTTTGCACAATTAACCATACTATTAAACGTATTCGTTGTTCAAAATTTGAAGCAAATCAGGTCAAAACTCTCGCTTTTGGGGCCATATAAGTCCAAATCGGACGAAAGATATATATGGGAGCTATATATAAATCTGAACCGATTTAGCTGATATTTGACAGTTTTTACGGGACTGACAAAACATTCAGATGTACAAAATTTGAAGAACGTCGGTTCATAAATACGTGAATTATGATCAAATCGGTGATAACTATATATGGCAGCTATATCTAAATCTGAACCGATTTTTCCAAAATCAATAGCGATTGTCTTCTACTCGAAGAAAGACGTTATGTCAAATTTGAGGACGATCGGACTTAAACTGCGACCTGTACGTTGTGCACAAAATTACATATATGTACATACAGACGGACGGACAGACAGACAGACGACATCGCTAAATCGAATTTAACGACATCGCTAAATCGAATTTAAGAATTTAATTCTAAGCCGATCGGTATACTAAAAGATGAGTCTATAACAATTATTTCTTGGCGTAACATACAAATGCACAAACTTATTGTAACCTGTACCACAGTAGTGGTGAAGGGTATAAAAATGTGTTTTTCTTTGTTAGACCGGGGACTTATCAGCCAACCGTTACCATAATTTCTACTGGAAGTCGAGTCTTAATTTGGAAAATAAAGTTGTCGTTAACTCGTTTTTAAAGCACTTTGATAGCATATGAAGAAAAAAAGCTGAAAAGCGAAAAATTAAAATTTGCTTCCTAGAAGTAAGTACACAAAACCCAAGTTTAAAAGAGAATTGTGTCTTAAAAGTATCCTTACTTTTATTCTCCGCTTCTTTGGCTCGGAATCAATACCAAATTGTTTAAAGTTAAGACAAAATCTTTGGAACCGGGCATGCTTTTGTATACACCATACACGACACATATCTGTGTGGAAGTGAAGTACCCCCAGATTTCATAGTTCAAGCACATCTGATAAAAAATTGCGATGTATCAGCCCAAGATGTAAAATCTGGAGATCGGTCTATATGGGGGCTATACAAAAAAAAAAGACCGATATACACCATATTCGGCATAACTCTTTGTAGACTTAAAATACCTTTACATTTTGAATTTCTGCCAAATAAGATGAAAATTGAGGTGTCTAGACTCCCAAGAACTCAAATCGGGAGATCGGTCTATCAAGGGGTTATACCAAAACATGGACTGATAAGTTAGGTTAGGTGGCAGCACGATGTATCAGGCTCACTTAGACTATTCAGTCCATTGTGATACCACAGTGGTGAACTTCTCTCTTATCACTGAGTGCTGCTCGATTCCATGTTAATCTCAATGACAAGGGAACTCCTTTTAATAGTCGAGTCCGAACCGCGTTCCACATTGCAGTGAACCCACTTAGAGAAGCTTTGAAGCACTCACAAATGTCACCAGCATTGATGAGGTGGGATAATCCACCGCTGAAAAACTTTTTGGTGTTCGGTGGAAGCAGGAATCGAACCCACGAACTTGTGTGTGCTAGGCGGGCATGCTAACCATTGCACCATGGTGGCTTCAACATGGACCGATACACACAGTGTTCAGCACACCCCCTTGTGGACCTAAAATATGTCTAGGTTTTGATTTTCAGGCCAACCGGACAAAAATTTGGGGTGTCTAGACGCCCAAGAAGTCAAATAGAGAGATCGGTCTATATGGGGGCTATACCAAAATACGGAGCGACACATACCATATTCGGCATAACTCTTTGTGTATATAAAATATGTCTAGGTTTTGAATTTCAGGCAAATAGAATAAAAATTGGCGTGTCTAGGCGATCATGAAGTCAAAGCGGGAGATCAGTTTATAAGGGTGTTATACCAAAACATGGACCGATACACACCATGTTCAGCACACCTCTTTATGGACCTAAAATATGTCTAGATTTTGAATATCAGGCAAATCGGGTAAAAATTAAGGCGTCTAGACGCTCAAGAAGTCAAATCGGGTGATCGGTCTATGTGGGAGCTATACCAAAACATGGACCGATACACACAATATTCGGCACACTTCTTTGTCTACATTTCCAATTTCTGGCAAATCACGTGAACATTTCGGTGTATAGGGCCTCAAGACCGCAGTTTATATGGACGCTATATCAAAACCTGGACTGATATCTCTTCAAACTTAGCCTGTGTGTAGACAAAATACAAATCTTTGACGTTTCAGGACGATAGCGCCATTATTGAAGGCTGTAGCGAGATTACAGCAGACAGACAGATCGCCAGACGGACATGCTTATATCATCTTAAAATTTCTCCCTGGTCAAGAATATATATACTTCATATAGTCGGAAATCAGAATTTCAATATGTTACAAAAGGAATGGCAAACTTATTATACCACCATAGCAATTCTATGGTGGTCGGAATAAAAATAATAATTTTTCGGGAAGACTACATGCTTTTTACCAAGCAATTTATGCTTGCAAACTAATTCTCTATTAAAATTATATTGTCTCCTAATCTTATCGTTCCCTTATGGAACATATTTTGTGTGTAATTTAAGATGGAAGTTTTAGCAAAACACAAAAAATTTACGGCGAAATAAAGAAACTTTTAAATGGTTCCCAAAACATTACCTGTTTTTTTTTTTCAAGTATAACCTTAATTAATTTTTTTCTGGCTTCTGCAGGAAATGGCCAGAATTTTTATGTTTCCTTACAAAGTACATCTCTTGGCCAAAAAAAAAAACGCGAAAACAGAAGAATAAAAACTGAATGTATTCACAAAAACTTTCTAGTGGGCGCAAAAAGTGCGAGATTTTTTCTTCCCATTCATACATTAACACCAAGGTGACAGCACCAGGGTACAATAAATTTTGTCGTGCACACTCCATTTCCGCTAACATGCCATTTCCTCTAATAAATCGAAATGAATTCAAATGAAAAAGTAAACACACAAAAAGCAGGTTTCATCGCAACACTAGCGATGAACACAGTGGGGGTCATAACGTCGACACAGGGAAAGAGAAAAAATACCACATACACAACTTTTAACTTAAAACCAATAAGGAAAGTCTAAAGTCGGACGGGCCGACTATATTATACACGGCACCGCTTTGTATATCTACATTTTCGATATCCTCCAAGTATTTGGTATGCACGGTTGCCACTCGAGCCTAAAATAATCTACCTAAATTTGGAGAAAATTTTACCAAAATATATCAAACAAAAAATCTTATTTTGCAAAATTTTCTATACAAATAAAATTTGAACAATATTTTCTATAGAAATAAAATTTTGACAAAATTTTCTATAGAAATAAAATTTTGACAAAATTTTCTATAGAAATAAAATTTTGACAAAATTTTCTATTGAAATAAAATTTTGACAAAATTTTCTATAGAAATAAAATGTTGACGAAATTTTCTATAGAAATAAAATTGACAAAATTTTCTATAGAAATAAATTTCTGACAAAATTTTCTATAGAAATAAAATTTTGACAAAATTTTCTATAGCAAAAAAATGTTCTATAGAAATAATATTTTGACAAAATTTTCTATAGAAATAAAATGTTGACAAAATTTTCCATAGCAATAAAATTTTTAATAGGAATAACATTTTTACAAAATTTTCTATAGAAATAAAATTGACTAAATTTTCTATAGAATTAAAATTTTCACAAAATTTTCTATAGAAATAAAATTTTCACAAAATTTTCTATAGAAATAAAATTTTGACAAAATTTTCTATAGAAATACAATTTTGACAAAATTTTCTATAGAAATAAAATTGACAGAATTTTCTATAGAAATAAAATGTTGACAAAATTTTCTATAGAAATAAAATTTTGACAAAATTTCTATAGAAATAAAATTTTGACAACATTTTCCATAGAAATAAACTTTTGACAAAATTTTGTATAGAAATAAAATTTTTACAAAATATTCTATAGAAATAAAATTTTGAAAAAATTTTCTATAGAAATAAAAGTTTGACAAAACTTTCTATAAAAATAAAATTTTGACAAAATTTTCTATAGAAATAAAATTTTGACAAAATTTTCTATAGAAATAAAATTTTGACAAAATTTTCTATAGAAATAAAATAATTGACAAAATTTTCCATAGAAATAAAATGTTGACAAAATTTTCTATAGAAGTTGTCTATAGAAATAAAATGGTGACAAAATTTTCTATAGAA
The DNA here is from genome assembly GCF_050003625.1 of Haematobia irritans. Lineage (NCBI taxonomy): Eukaryota > Metazoa > Arthropoda > Insecta > Diptera > Muscidae > Haematobia > Haematobia irritans. The sequence continues at coordinate 161,453,285 of NC_134399.1, forward strand.
ATAAAATTGACAAAATTTTTAATAGGAATACAATTTTGACAAAAAATTTTATAGAAATAAAATTTACAAAATTTCTTATAGAAATAAATATGACAAAATTTTCTATAGAAATAAAATTTTGACAAAATTTTCTATAGCAACAACATTTTTAATAGGAATACAATTTTGACAAAATTTTCTATAGAAATAAAATTGACAAAATTGCTTATAGAAATAAATATGACAAAATTTTCTATAGAAATAAAATTGACAAAATTTTCTATAGAAATACAATTTTGAATAAAATTTTGACAAAATTTTATATAGAAATAAAATTTTGACAAAATTTTCTACAGAAATAAAATTTTTACAAAATTTTCTATAGAAATAAAATTTTGACAAAATTTTCTATAGAAATAAATATTTGACAAAACATTCTATAGAAGTAACATTTTGACAAAATTTTCTATAGATATAAAAATTTGACAAAATTTTGAATAGAAATAAATTTTTTACAAAATATTCTATAGAAATAAATTTTTGACAAAATTTTCTATAGAAATAAAATTTTGACAAAATTTTCTATAGAAATAAAATTTTGACAAAATTTTCTATAGAAATAAAATTTTGACAAAATTTTCTATAGAAATAAAATTTTGACAAAATTTTCTATAGAAATAAAATTTTGACAAAAGAAATAAAATTTTGACAAAATTTTCTATAGAAATAAAATTTTGACAAACTTTTCTATAGAAATAAAATTTTGACAAAATTTTCTATAGAAATAAAATTTTGACAAAATTTTCTATAGAAATAAAATTTTGACAAAAGAAATAAAATTTTGACAAAATTTTCTATAGAAATAAAATTTTGTCAAAATTTTCTATAGAGATAAAATTTTGACAACATTTTCTATAGAAATAAAATTTTAACAAAATTTTCTATAGAAATACAATTTTCACAAAATTTTCTATAGAAATAAAATGTTGGCAAAATTTTAATAGAAATTCAAATTCGACAAAATTTTCTATAGAAATAAAAATGGCAACATTTTCTAAAGAAATAAAATTTTGACAAAATTTTCTATAGAAATAAAATGTTGACAAAATTTCTATAGAAATAAAATTTTGACAACATTTTCCATAGAAATAAACTTTTGACAAAATTTAGTATAGAAATAAAATTTTGACAAAATTTTCTATAGAAATAAAATTTTGACAAAATGTTCTATAAAACTAAAAATTTGACAAAACTTTCTACCGAAATAAAATTTTGGCAAAATTTTCTATAGAAATAAAATTTTGAAAAAATTTTCTATACAAATAAAATTTTGACAAAATTTTCTATAGTAATAAAATTTTCACAAAATTTTCTATAGAAATAAAATTTTGACAAAATTTTCTATAGAAATAAAATTTTGACAAAATTTTCTATAGAAATAAAATTTTGACAAAATTTTCTATAGAAATAAAATTTTGACAAAATTTTCTATAGAAATAAAATTTTGACAAAATTTTCTATAGAAATAAAATTTTGACAAAATTTTCTATAGAAATAAAATTGACAAATTTTTATAGGAATAAAATTGACAAAATTTTCTATAGAAATAAAACTTTGACAAAATTTTCTATAGAAATAAAATTTTGGAAAAATTGTCTATAGAAATAAAATTTTGAAAAGATTTTCTATAGAAATAAAATTTTGAACAAAATTTCTATAGAAATAAAATTTTGACAAAATTTTCTATAGAAATAAAATTTTGACAAAATTTTCTATAGAAATAAAATTTTAACAAAATTTTCTATAGAAATAAAAGTTTGACAAAACTTTCTATAGAAATAAAATTTTGACAAAATTTTCTATAGAAATAAAATTTTGTCAAAATTTTCGATAGAAATAAAATTTTGACAAAATTTTCTCTAGAAGTAAAAGTTTGACAAAACTTTCTATAGAAATAAAATTTTGATAAAATTTTCTATAGAAATAAAATTTTGACAAATTTTTCTATATCAACAACATTTTTAATATGAATAGAATTTTGAAAAAATTTTCTATAAAAATAAAATTTTGACAAAATTTTCTATAGGAATAACATTTTGACAAAATTTCTTTATAAATAACATTTTGACAACATTTTCCATAGAAATAAACTTTCGACCAACATTTTGTATAGAAATAACATTTTGACAAAATTTTCTATAGAAATACAAATATGACAAAATTTACTATAGTAGTAATTCTATAGAAGTACCTCTTAGTTGGATAGGAATTATTTGCAAAATCTACCAAAACATCAAGAATTCTTCCACTGTACCAAACAGTAAAAAATTTACCATTTGTGGTAGAATTCTTCTGGCATCTGTGGTTGGATGCCATGTATAATGATTTACCTTGTAATATACACTGAAAAAATATTGACCTAATATGGAAGATTATGCAACTTAAATCTTAGGACTCAAAATTTACCCAATGCTAGGGACAAAATTATTTAAAACAATGACATTTTAATTAAAAGAAAGTTTATAATCCTTGCTTCAACATTTTTTTTTTCATTAAATTTAGGACACAAATCTTGAAAATTTGCGTCTCTCTGCTGAAGATGTAGATATTTGAAGTGAGACAAATTTCCCTTAAAATAAAGAAAAACATTTTTAATTTAAAGAAATCGTCTTTAACTCAACTGAGATATTGAATTTTTAAATTTAAGATAAAAACGCTTCAAATATAGGCTAAGACTTACTTTAAGGATTTGCATCTTTGGTTTAAAATTGTTTTAGCATAAAGAAAACTGTTTTTACTTTGAAGTACCTGGCACAATTTGAATTTTGAAATTGGAATTTGTTTGTACATAAATATCTTTGTTAATATATCTCAAAAAGAAAATAAAAACTCGATGAATGAGATCTGTATCCAATTTTAATTTTATTGATCCTAGATTTAAAGCCAGGGAGGTCCGTAAAAAATGTCTTTATTTTAAAGAAGCCGCATCTTTGGCTCGGAATCAATAACAAAATCCCTAAGGAAGGTCAAAATCGTTGGATCCAAGTAAACTTTTTTTTTGAGTGTACATGTATTTAAATCTGAACCGATTTGGACAACGTTTTTTAGACTTTTACCAAATCTATAGGGTTTAATTTATGAATTATCGGTCGATAGATATATATTAGAGGTATAGGCATATTGGACTCATTTTTACAAGTTTTGAACTTGGCACTGGCGATTTTACAAAGAAATGTGTGTATATTGGTCATATTTGCCCAACTCAGTAGAACATATATATGAGGACCTTGTCTAAAACTGAGTCGATTCTGACCTCCTATGGGCTAAAGATATATATGGGAGCTAAATCTAAATCTGAACCGATTTCTTCCAAAAAGAATAGTGTTCTATTCTGGCCAAAAACACATAATTGTGCCAAAGTTGTTTGAACTTTAATTGCGACCTAGGCTCTGATTGCAAAAATGTGTTCAGAAGGACAGACTCAGGGGCCGTCCCTGAGTAGCGCAGGGTATAAATGCTGACCCCACTTTTTTACAATTTGGGAAGAAATACATTATAAGTCTTCGCGAACAATTAGAGATATTCGCACACACTCAAAAAAAAAAAGTTTACTTGGATTCAAAGATTTTAACCTTCCTCTAAGGATATAGGTATTGATTCCGAGCCAAAGATGCGGGTTCTTTAAAATAAGGAAATTTTGTTGCGACCTATCTGGCTTTAGATCTAGGATCTATAAAATTAAAATTAGGATACAGATCTCATTTATCGAATTTTCATTCTATTTTTACGGTATATTAATAAAGCTATTCACGTACAAACAAATGCCAGTTTAAAAATCCAAATTATGGCGGATTCTTCGAAGTAAAAAATATTTTCTTAATTCCAAAAAACACTTTAAACGAAAGATCCTAAATCCTCAAAATAAATCTTAGCCTATATTTGAAGCGTTTTATCTTAAATCTAAAGATTCAATATTTCAGTTAATTTTAGGAGGATTTCCTTAAATCAAAAATATGCTTCTTTACTTTGAGGAAAATTTGACTTAGTTTAAATACATGCAACTGTAACGAAGGGACGCAAATTTTCAAAATATGTGTCCTAAATTTAACTAAAAAAATTGTTGAAGCAAAGATTATAAACTTTTTATACCCTCCACCATAGGATGGGGGTATATTAACTTTGTCATTCCGTTTGTAACACATCGAAATATTGCTCTAAGACCCCATAAAGTATATATATTCTGGGTCGTGGTGAAATTCTGAGTCGATCTAAGCATGTCCGTCCGTCCGTCCGTCTGTTGAAATCACGCTAACTTCCGAACGAAACAAGCTATGGACTTGAAACTTGACACAAGTAGTTGTTAATGTGTAGGTCGGATGGTATTGCAAATGGGCCATATCGGTCCACTTTTATGTATAGCCCGGACCCCCAAATTTGGTTTGCGATTGCTCTAAGAGAGGCAAATTTCATCCGAACCGGCTGAAATTTGGTACATGGTGTTAGTATATGGTCTCTAATAACCATGCAAAAATTGGTCCACATCGGTTCATAATTATATATAGCCCCCATATAAACCGATCCCCAGATTTGGCTTGAGGAGCCTCAAAGAGAAGCAAATTTCATCCGATCCGGTTGAAATTTGGTACGTGGTGTTAGTATATGGTCTCTAAGAACCATGCAAAAATTGGTTCATATCAGTCCATAATTATATATAGCCCCCATATAAACCAAATCTGGGTTGCGGATCCTCTAAGAGAAGCAAATTTCATTCCATCCGGCTGAAATTTGGTACATGGTATTAGTATATAGTCTCTAAGAACCATTCAAAAATTGGTCCATATTAGCCCATAATTATATATAGCCCCTATATAAACCGATCCCCAGATTTGAACTCCGGAGCCACTTGGACAAGCAAAATTCATTCGATCCGGTTGAAATTTGCAATGTGGTGTTAATATATGGCCGCTAATAACCATGCGAAAATTGGTCCATACGGGTCTATAGTTATATATAGCCGATCCCCATCACACAAAAATTGGTCCATATCGGCTCATAATCATGCTTGCCACTCGAGCAAAAATAATCTAGCAAAATTTTATTTCTATAGAAAATTTTGTCAACATTTTATTTCTATAGAAAATTTTGTCGAACTTTTATTCCTATAGAAAATTTGTCAAAATTTTATTTCTATAGAAAATATTGTCAAAATTTTAATTCTATAGAGAATGTTGTCAAAATTTTAAATATTTTGAAAATTTTGTAAAAATTTTATTTCTATAGAATTTTTTGTCAAAATTTTATTTCTAAAGAAAATTTTGTCAAAAATTTATTTCTATAGAAAATTTTATCCAAATTTTACTTCTATAGAAAATTTTGACAAAATTTTATTTCTATAGAAAATTTTGTCAAACTTAATTATATACGTATTTAATCGGCCATTTTAAGTTTAGTATATACCACGTATGGACTACGTGGTATATATTACGGTATTAGGAAGTTTTAAGATACCTTGTCATCGGCAAAAGTTACCGCAACCCAAGTAATTCGATTGTGGATGACAGTCTTCAGTAGAAGTTTCTACGCAATCCATGGTGGAGGGTACATAAGCTTCGGCCTGACCGAGCTTACGGCCACATATACTTGTTTTAATTAAAATTTGTAAATTGCGTATCCTAAAATTGAGTTTGCGTAATCTTTAATATCACGTAAATATTTTTTTCAGTGCACACAAGGTTTTTGTAGGGGTAACCAGTTCAGAAATGTAACAGTCATGAAAATCGGTTATTATTGAGGATTTGACAGCTAAACCAAAATTTCATACACCCAAGGTGACCAACTTTTCAACGCCTATAGGCCAGTCGGTTGGCCATAGTTTGTTCCTACCATCTTAAGAATGTTACCTATCCTAAGTGAAGTTGTAATATCTATCTATAAAATAATAAAACTTACTTTTACTACAAGAGGAAAATTACCAATATTTGTGAATATTTCCCCCATTGTTTGTTGATGCCACATGTCTCTCCAGGCTCCATGAAAAAAGCCCCTCCTAAGACAAAACAAAAACCCAGTCAAAGGAGACCAAAAAATCAAACATTCATTTGTTATCGCTTTTGGGTGAATAGCTCAAAGTAAAAAAATCCTGAAAATGAAAATGTAATGGGTATGGATGTATGCACAATATTACTGGGCAGCCACAAGCCTCCGATCAACTATCATGTCAACAAAATTGATCAAATATACCCGTGTACATATACTGCAAGTTTATTCACTTATTTGCTGGCAATACCAAAAATAAACAAGTATATACGGCCGTAAGTTCGGCCAGGCCGAATCTTATGTACCCTCCACCATGGATTGCGTAGGAACTTCTACTAAAGGCTGTCATCCACAATCGAATTACTTGGGTTGCGATAACACTTGCCGATGGCAAGGTATCGTAAAACTTTTTAACACTGTCTTCTAAATTGTAAGTTAGTCCATAAGGGGTATATATTAAACAAAAAAAAAGGCCGATTAAATACGTATATAATTCAGTTTGACAAAATTTTCTATAGAAATAAAATTTTGACAAATTTTTCTATAGAAATAAAAACTTGTCAAAATTTTCTATAGAAATAAAATATTGACAAAATTTTCTATGGAAGTAAAATGTTGACAAAATTTTCTATAGCAATAAAATTTTGACAAAATTTTCTATAGAAATAAAATGTTGACAAAATTTTCTATAGAAATAAAATGTAGACAAAATGTTCTATAGAAATAAAATGTTGACAAAATTGTCTATAGAAATAAAATGTTGACAAAATTTTCTACAGAAATAAATTTTTTACAAAATTTTCTATAGAAATAAAATTTTGACAAAATTTTCTATGGAAATAAAATGTTGACAAACATTGCTATAGAAATAAACTTTTTACAAAACTTTCTATAGAAATGAAATTTTGACAAAACTTTCTATAGTAATAAAATTTGACAATTTTTACATGGGTGTTAGAGGCCATATACTAACGAAATGTACCAAATTTCAACCGCATCGGATGACTTTTGCTCCTCCAAGAGGCTCCGGAGGTCAAATCTGGGGATCGGTTTATATGGGAGCTATATATAATTATGGACCGATATGGACCAATTTTTGCATGGTTGTTAGAGGCCATATACTAACACCACGTACTAAATTTCAATTGGATCGGATGAATTTTGCTCATCCAAGAGGCTCCAGAGTTCAAATCTGGGGATCGGTTTATATGGGAGCTATATATAATTATGGACCGATATGGACCAATTTTTGCATGGTTGTTAGAGACCATATACTAACACCACGTACCAAATTTCAATCGGGTAGGATGAAGTTTGCTCCTCCAAGAGGCTCCGGAGGTCAAATCTGGGGATCGGTTTATATGGGAGCTATATATATTTATGGACCGATATGGACCAATTTTTGCATGGTTGTTAGAGACCGTATACTAACATCAGGTACCAAATTTCAACCGGATAGGATGAATTTTGCCCCTCCAAGAGGCTCCGGAGGTCAAATCTGGGGATCGGTTTATATGGGGGCTATATATAATTATGGACCGATATGGACCAATTTTTGCATGGTTGTTAGAGACCGTATACTTAGACCACGTACCAAATTTCAACCGGATCGGATGATTTTTGCTGCTCCGGAAGGCTCCGCAAGCCAAATTTGGGGATCGGTTTATATGGGGGCTATACGTAAACGTGGGCCGATATGGCCCATTTTCAATACCATCCGACCTACATCAATAACAACTACTTGTGCCAAGTTTCAAGTCGATAGCTAGTTTCGTTCGGAAGTTAGCGTGATTTCCACAGACGGACGGACAGCCGGACAGACGGACAGACGGACGGACGGACGGACATGCTTAGATCGACTCAGAACTTCACCACGACCCAGAATATATATACTTTATGGGGTCTTAGAGCAATATTTCGATGTGTTACAAACGGAATGACAAAGTTAATATACCCCCATCCTATGGTGGAGGGTATAAAAACTTGGAAAATAGGAAAGCTCAAAGGATGGATTTTAAATCGATGGTGTTGAAAATAAATTGAAATAATTTTGTTTGCAACCACTTTGAATACCAGTTCATATGTATTTGAGTTGAATTTTTCGCAAATAAAAATTTAAATGTTTAAAATTGTTCATATTAAATTATTGTTGAATGAATGTTAAAGCATATGTATGTATTTGTAAACAATACGAACACATTTATTATACCCACAATCATAAAATTGTTATGGGGATATAAAAAGTTTGCCATTCCGTTTGTAACATATCGACATAACGATATCCGTCTCTATAAGGTATATCCCCCTTGTTCCTAAATTCGGAATCGCAAATCGCAAGAATGTACTTCTCATACAGCGAAAAAATATAGATATTCGCTGACATAATTCCAATTCTAATTTGATTTTCTAATTAAAGAGAACTATATTGACAAATTTTAGGTTTATATACTTTAGGATTAAGAAAATATTACATAACAAAACTTTTACGATTTGCGATTCCGAATATCGGATATCGGACGATATAAGCATGCCCGTCTGTCTGTCTTTTGTAATCATGCTACAGCTTTCAATAATGGCGCTATCGTCCTGAAATTTGGCACAAAGATGGGCCATATCGGCCCAGATTTTCATATTGCTTCCATATAAACCGATCCCCCGATTTGGTGTCTTGAGTACATATACACCGAAATTTTTATGCGATTTGCCTGAAATTGGAAATCTAGCAATATTTTAGGTCCACAAAGTGGCGTGCTGTATATGGTGTATATCGGTCCAGGTTTTGGTATAGCCCGCATATAAGTCGATCTTCCGATTTGACTTCTTGAGCTTCTAGAGACCGCAATTTTAATCCGATTTGACTGAAATTCAAAATCTAGACATATTTTAGGACCAGAAAGAAGCGAACTGAACACTGTGTGTATCGGTTACATTTTTTGGTATAATCCCTTTATAGAACGATCTCGAGTTTTGAATTCTTGAGTGTCTAGGGACCCAAATTTTTATCCGATTTGGCTGAAATTGAAAATGTTAAGGTATGTTAGGTCCACAAAGAGTTGTGGTGAATATGATGTGTATCGCTCCACGTTTTCGTATAGCCCCCACATAGACCCATCCCCAGATTTTATTTTTATACCCACCACCATAGGATGGGGGGTATATTAACTTTGTCATTCCGTTTGTAACACATCGAAATATTGCTCTAAGACCCCATAAAGTATATATATTCTGGGTCGTGGTGAAATTCTGAGTCGATCTGAGCATGTCCGTCCGTCCGTCTGTTGAAATCACGCTAACTTCCGAACAAAACAAGCTATCGACTTGAAACTTGGCACAAGTAGTTGTTATTGATGTAGGTCGGATGGTATTGCAAATGGGCCGTATCGGTCCACTTTTACGTATAGCCCCCATATAAACGGACCCCAAAATTTGGCTTGCGAGGCCTCTAAGAGAAGCAAATTTCATCCGATCCGGCTGAAATTTGGCACATGGTGTTACTATATGGTCTCTAACAACCATGCAAAAATTGGTCCACATCGGTCCATAATTATATATAGCCCCCATATAAACCGATCCCCCGATTTGGCTTGCGAGGCCTCTAAGAGAAGCAAATTTCATCCGATCCGGCTGAAATTTGGCACATGGTGTTACTATATGGTCTCTAACAACCATGCAAAAATTGGTCCACATCGGTCCATAATTATATATAGCCCCCATATAAACCGATCCCCCGATTTGGCTTGCGAGGCCCCTAAGAGAAGCAAATTTCATCCGATCCGGCTGAAATTTGGTACATGGTGTCAGTATATGGTCTTTAACAACCATGCAAAAATTGGTCCACATCGGTCCATAATTATATATAGCCCCCATTTAACCGATCCCCCGATTTGGCTTGCGAGGCCGCTAAGAGAAGCAATTTTCATCCGATCCGGCTGAAATTTTGTACGTTATGTTAGTATATGGTCTATAACAACCATGCAAAAATTGGTCCACATCGGTTCATAATTATATATAACCCCCATATAAACCGATCCCCCGATTTGGCTTGCGAGGCCGCTAAGAGAAGCAATTTTCATCCGATCCGGCTGAAATTTTGTACGTTATGTTAGTATATGGTCTATAACAACCATGCAAAAATTGGTCCACATCGGTTCATAATTATATATAACCCCCATATAAACCGATCACCAGATTTGACCTCCGGAACCCCTTGGAAGAGCAAAATTCTTGCCATTCGGTTGAAATTTGGTACGTGATGTTAGTATATGGTATCCAACAACCATGCAGGAATTGGTTCCTATCAGTCCATAATTATATATAACTCCCATATAAACCGATCCCCAGATTTGACCTCCGGTGCCTTTTGGAGAAGCAAAATTCATCCGATCAGCTTGAAATTTTGTACGTGGTGGTAGTATATGCACTGTTAGAAAAATATGTTTTTAATATGTTCCGATATAAACAAAATGTGTTTCGGGCACAATTTTTAAACACAATATATTTAAGTGCAAACATGTAATGTTCCTAAACTAACACAAAATGTTTGGGACACATATGTTAATATGTTAGAATATATTATGTTTGGGGCATGAATGTTGCATAAAAATAATATGTGTGAATGTAAACATATATAAATTTACAAATTTCGAGTAAACATATATATGTTGTGATACTTTATTCAAAGAGCGCCAGAGAGAGAGAGAGTTAGTATAGAGAAATAAATAGAGATGGAAACCGGAATGGTTGAATAAAAAGATATCAACATAACACAGCGATAGAACGAAATGAGAGCAATTTCTGTGAAACCGCTTGTATGTTGGTTCGGAAAACTGTTTCATGATAAGGCCAAAAATTTTATATGCTTAAGTCTAATTACTATTTAATTTGAATATTAGAATGAGTATTCAGAATAAAGTGAATATACATTCGGAACCAAGAGAATAGACATTTGAAAGAAAAAACAGCATATTTGTATTACAGAAAAAGATGCGAAGAACTCAACAATTTCGTGGTAGTGAAAATTATGTGAGGGAATGAGCACAATCTTCTTTGGGGAATTCTTCCAAACATATACTATTTTTGGACTCAAAATGCTTCCAAACATATAATACGCTCAGATAAAACAAACATATTAATGTTTCTGCAGTATCCAATAATATATGTGTTTCCTGCAAAATATGTTTGGAACATATGTTAGAGAAGCGATTTTTTTTGAGGGTGTGATATTTAACAACCATGCCAAAAGTGGTCCATATCAGTCCATAATTGTAGATAGCCCCATATAAACCGATCCCGAGATTTGGTTTTGGAACCTCTTGGAGGAGCAAATTTCATCCGAGTGAGTTGAAATTTGGTACATTGTGCTAGTATATGGTGGTTAACAACCATGCCTAACTAGGTCCATATCGGTCTATAGTTATATATGGCACTCAGATAAATCGATCCCCAATCACACAAAAATTGGTCCATATCAAGTTCATAATTGTATATAGGCCCCATATAAGCGACCCCCATATTTAAATTATATACCATGTATGGACTAAATCACAGTCTTTCGTAGAAGTTTCTACGCAATCCATGGTGGTGGGTACATAAGATTCGGCCTGGCCGAACTTGCGGCCGTATGTACTTGTTTTTTTTGGTATCCCCAGATTTTATTTTTTGGGCATCAATACCCCATCTTTTATCCGATTTGTCTGACACTCAAAATGTAATTTTTTTAGGTCAAAAATGAGTTGTGGCGAATATGGTGTGTATCGGTCCACGCTTTGATATAGCCCCCATATAGACCGATCTCCAGATTTGACTTGCGGTACTGTAACCCACAACGAGATGGTATATACCGGACCAGGCTTTGATATAGTTCCTATATAAACCGATCTTCCGATTGGGGGTCTTGAGCACGGAAATTGGAAATCTATAAATTCTTTAGGTCCAAAAAGAGTTGTGGCGAATATCGTGTGTATCGGTTCATGTTTTTATATAGACCCCATATACTCGTAACTGGAGCATCGGTACCAGTTCTGTGATGGGTCCATCAGTGGCAATTTGCACCAATTTCCCGTAGGGTACTTTATATAGTCGCAAATCGATATTTCGATGTGTTACAAACGGAATGAAAAATTTATTGTATGGTGGTGGGTATAAATATTTATCAGAATAATGTAAGAAATAGTGACTATTTTTTCATGCGGCTGCAGAGTGCATGGAATAATAATATTACAGGATGCAATTGAACACTTAATAAAGTCCATGTCCCAACGATGCATAGTTGTTATTGAAAATAAAGGATTCAGAAAAAAATATTAAGCCTTAGAATACAAGATGTTATGAGTTGCAATGTTTTTGTCTTATCCATTTTGGTACTATGCACCTATTTAGCTTCATAAAATGTTAATAATAATTCAATTAATTAAAATTTTGCTGATATATTAGGCAGATTGAATCTTATTGATTTCTTTTCTCCAAGACTTTTTTATTCTGGAGTTTAACCATCGACTCATTTACTTATCCACAATATGTGACTTCTCATTTAGAAATTAAAGTAATTAAAATAATCCGAAGCAATATTGTTGTATGTCGACATAGAATATATAGCCGTGGAAATGGTATTCTTATAATAATGTGTCTCCATAACAAATAATATCAAAGGAAAGAGAAACCAAAAGAAAATTAAAAATTGCATAAAAAGAATAGTAACAAATTCAAAAGGTAATAAATTAAAAATGAAATTGGTTTTAAATACTAGCTCACATATTTTTATGGCGACAATGAGATTCAGCGAAATGTTCTAACACATTTTCTTTTGTCTGGGGAATTCGAAAGGCGTTATTCTGTATATAAGCCGGGGTAACTTGGTGCAAGTATAAGTAAGGGTATGGTCATACTTGGCAAATATTTAACCTAATTTCAGGACCATTTTCAAAGTATCTGGACAATAATTCTATTACGATGTTATGTACCCAACATTAGCTAAAAGAGTTTGGTCGTTTGACTGTGGTGATGAATTCGTTTTTATACCCTCCATCATAGGATGGGGGTATATTAACTTTGTCATTTCGTTTGTAACACATCGAAATATTGGTCTAAGACCCCATAAAGTATTCTGGGTCGTGGTGAAATTCTGAGTCGATCTAAGCATGTCCGTCGTCCGTCCGTCTGTTGAAATCACGCTAACTTCCGAACGAAACAAGTTATCGACTTGAAACTTGGCAAAAGTAGTTGTTATTGATGTAGGTCGGATGGTATTGCAAATGGGCCATATCGGTCCACTTTTTTTGGCTTGCAATTGCTCTAAGAGAAGAAAATTTCATCCGATCCGGCTGAAATTTCGTACATGGTGTATATGGTCTCTAACAACCATGCAAAAATTGGTCCATATCGGTCCACTTTTACGTATAGCCCCCATATAAACGGACCCCCAAATTTGGCTTGCGATCGCTCTAAGAGAAGCAAATTTCATCCAATCCGGCTGAAATTTGGTACATGGTGTTAGTATATGGTCTCTAACAATCATGCAAAAATTGGTCTATATTGGTCCATAATTACATATAGCCCCCATATAAACCGGTCCCCCAATTTGGTTTGCGGAGCCTCTAAGAGAACCAAATTTCATCCGATCCGGCTGAAATTTGGTACATGGTGTTAGTATATGGTCTGTAACAACCATGCAAAAATTGGTTCATATCGGTCCATAATTATATATAGCCTCCATATAAACCGATCCCCCGATTTGGCTTGCGGAGCCTCTAAGAGAAGCAAATTTCATCCGATCCGGCTGAAATTTGGTACATGGTATTCGTATATGTTCTCTAACAACCATGCAAAAATTGGTCCACATCGGTCCATAATTATATATAGCCCCCATATAAACCGATCCCCCGATTTGTCTTGCGGAGCTTCTAAGAAACGAAAATTTCATCCGATCCGGCTGAAATTTGGTACATGGTGTTGGTATATGTTCTCTAATGACCATGCAAAAATTGGTTCATATCGGTTCATAATTATATATAGCCCCCATATAAATCGATTCCCAGATTTGTCCTCCGGAGCCTCTTGGAGGAGCAAAATTCATCCGATCCGGTTGAAATTTTAAACATGGTGTTAAAATGTCGTCTAAAACAAACACGCAAGAATTGGTCCATATCGGTCCATAATTATATATACTCCCCATAAAAACCGTTCCCCAGACTTGATCTCCGGAGCCTCTTGGAGGAGCAAAATTCATCCGATCCGGTTGAAATTTGCAACGTGATGTTAGTAAAGGGTGATTTGTTAAGAGCTTGATAACTTTTTTTTTAAAAAAAACGCATAAAATTTGCAAAATCTCATCGGTTCTTTATTTGAAACGTTAGATTGGTCCATGACATTTACTTTTTGAAGATAATTTCATTTAAATGTTGACCGCGGCTGCGTCTTAGGTGGTCCATTCGGAAAGTCCAATTTTGGGCAACTTTTTCGAGCATTTCGGCCGGAATAGCCCGAATTTCTTCGGAAATGTTGTCTTCCAAAGCTGGAATAGTTGCTGACTTATTTCTGTAGACTTTAGACTTGACGTAGCCCCACAAAAAATAGTCTAAAGGCGTCAAATCGCATGATCTTGGTGGCCAACTTACCGGTCCATTTCTTGAGATGAATTGTTCTCCGAAGTTTTCCCTCAAAATGGCCATAGAATCGCGAGCTGTGTGGCATGTAGCGCCATCTTGTTGAAACCACATGTCAACCAAGTTCAGTTCTTCCATTTTTGGCAACAAAAAGTTTGTTAGCATCGAACGATAGCGATCGCCATTCACCGTAACGTTGCGTCCAACAGCATCTTTGAAAAAATACGGTCCAATGATTCCACCAGCGTACAAACCACACCAAACAGTGCTCTTTTCGGGATGCATGGGCAGTTCTTGAACGGCTTCTGGTTGCTCTTCACTCCAAATGCGGCAATTTTGCTTATTTACGTAGCCATTCAACCAGAAATGAGCCTCATCGCTGAACAAAATTTGTCGATAAAAAAGCGGATTTTCTGCCAACTTTTCTAGGGCCCATTCACTGAAAATTCGACGTTGTGGCAGATCGTAAGTCTATTCATGATGAAATGTCAAAGCATACTGAGCATCTTTCTCTTTGACACCATGTCTGAAATCCCACGTGATCTGTCAAATACTAATGCATGAAAATCCTAACCTCAAAAGAATCACCCTTTATAAGGCCGCTAATATCCATTCGAAAATTCGTCCATATCGGTCTATAGTTATATATAGCCGATCCCCAATCTCTCGAGCCAAAAATAATCTACCAAAATTTTATTTTTATGGAAAACATTGTCAAAATGTTATTTCTATAGAAAATTTTGTCAAAATTTTATTTCTTTAGAAAATTTTGTAAAAATGTTATTTCTATAAAAAATTTTGTAAAAATTTTATTTCTATAGAAAATTTTGTCAAAATTTTATTTCTATAGAAAATTTTGTCAAAATTTTATTTCTGTAGAATTTTTTTCCAAATTTTATTTCTATAGACAATTTTTTCCAAATTTTACTTCTATAGAAAATGTTGTCAAAATTTTATTTTGTCAAAATTTTATTTCTATAGAAACTTTAAACTTAATTATATACGTATTTAATCGGCCTTTTTTAGTTTAATATATACTACGTACGGACTATGTGGTATATATTACGGTGTTAGGAAGTTTTAAGATACCTTGCCATTGGCTTCAGTAGAAGTTTCTACGCAATCCATGGTGGAGGGTACATAAGCTTCGGCCTGGCCGAACTTACGGCCGAATATACTTGTTTTTTACTAACATTGTGTTTCATCCCAGGACGGTAACCGTTTTAAATTGTAATTCTAATGATTTTGTAGAAGTATAAAGATTTGTCTCCAAATCGGTGAAGATATAAATATTTTTATATGGGAATATAAACCTTGATAATAACTTCCAACAAATTGGAAGGAGTTGAGATGGTAACACAAATTTTGGTTAATTTTACAATTTTTTTTTTTGTTAAAGAACATTTTGTAGTTTGAAGGAAAAAAATTCTGTTCAAAATTGCTAGAATGTCTTTACGAAGTTCATGATGGACGAATTTGTAGTAAAAGTTACAAATTTAAAGAATTCTTAACTTTCTTAACTGATCTTACTCAAAGCTCGCACAAGGTAACCTTTTGTGGTATTAATCAAACCCGCAAAATATTATGCAAATTGGTTTAGATTTACATATAGCTTCCATACAAATTTGGCCATAGTACTCTTATTTATTAGCCAATTTTACTCAAATTTCAAATTTTGATGTACTATAGCTCTTACATAAGAATATTGCTTGATTTTTACAAATTTGGATTTATTACCCACACCAATTGAACGATTTTCTCTTTTTTAATAATGGGCTCAATATTAGTGGCATACTTACTCCGTAGGTGCAATATCAACTACAGCCAGTGTTGCTAGAAGTAGGGGAAATTCCCTATATGTAGGGGTTTTCTAATATTTAGCGTCTTGTAGGGACGTAGGGCCACAATGTAGGGAAATTTTCACTCAACACAATTTGTAAAATTTTGGTGGCTCTAGCGGAGCAAATTAGAAGCCGGCAAGGCTTGATTTAACAATGTGTGGTAACAAAAGTTACCACTCGTGCCAAAAAAAAAAAAAAAAATTACAAAATTTGAAGATTACCACAAATTACCAGAAATCTACCAAACATATATTTCTATAGAAATTTTTGTCAAAACTTTATACCTGTAGAAAATTTTGTCAACATTTTATTTCTATAGAAAATTTTGTCAAAATTTTATTTCCATAGAAATTGTTTTCCAAATATTATTTCTATAAAAAATTTTTTCAAGATTTTATTTCTATGGATTTTTTTCTCAAAATTTCTATAGAATTTATTGTCAATATTTTATATCTATAGAAAAATGTCCCAAACTTTTATTTCTATAGAGATTCAAAAAAAAAATTACTATTTTTGGTAGAATTCTACCAACTGTGGCAACCATGGTGGTAATACAAATTTATTTTCTACGTTACGTGTTTTCATGTTTTAAGATAATAAAGTACTTAGAACCATTTTTGTTTTGTAAAATTTGTTTAACGAAAAATATTGTAGGGAAAATTGTTTGGGAATGTATGAGAAAGAAGGGAACTTTTTTTGTCCTTGTAGGGTAAACCGAACATTTTCCCGGGCAACACTGACTATGAGCTATAGTCAGATTAAGACAAAGCACCCATAAACATGTACCCCTTAATTTTCTTAAATATGCAACTGCGGTTTATCTCCCAGACCTATATGTTACCCCACAAATGCTTATGATTACTAATTCTGTAATGGTGGTTTAGGGTATGATATATTCGGCCCCGCCCGACTTTCTACGTTACTTACTTGTTGTTTTGTCTGTTGGAAATCGATATTTCGATATGTTACAAACGTAATGACAAACTTATTATACCCCTAGTACCATTCTATGTAGATGGGTATAAAGATAGCGTCTTACTTTGGCGTCTTACATATCAGCTGTCCTTGTAGGGTAAACCGAACATTTTCCCGGGCAACACTGACTATGAGCTATAGTCACATTAAGACAAAGCACCCATAAACATGTACCCCTTAATTTTCTTAAATATGCAACTGCGGTTTCCCAGACTCCCAGACTTATATCAATGGTACCCCACAAATGCTTATGATTACTAATTCAGTAAGAGTGGTTTAGGGTATGATATATTCGGCCCCGCCCGACTTTCTACTTTACTTACTTGTTGTTTTGTGTGTTGGAAATCGATATTTCGATATGTTACAAATGTAATGACAAACTTATTATACCCCCAGTACCATTCTATGTAGATGGTTATAAAGATAGCGTCTTACTTTGGCGTCTTACATATCAGCTGTATATAACATTAAACTTTAACACAAGTCGAAATTTTGAAGTGTTTCAATAGATTGGAATCTTGTTTTAAACCCCATATAATGGTGGAATGTTAAATTTCTAAAGTAATTATTTTGAATTTATCTGAGTTTTCATTTCAAAAGACCTAATAATGTGAAGTTTTTGGAAATTTTTCACATCGCTTGGATGATAAATTCATCTTGACCCACTTGAATTTACGTACGCATGAATTCACAGGGCTATACAGTCTTTAAAACGTAAGAAATAAATGACTTTATAAGAGTTCTTTCCGAGAGCCACCTGCAATTGTGAGAATATTTTTGCGTGTGAGTGTTTGTGTGCATGTATTTCCGCTCATATGTGAAATTACACTCGTCACATGTGTAATTCACGCGGGAGTCCTTGTACTATACTTACATTCGTGTATATGTATTAACACTCACATGGTATGAACATATCTCTAAGCAAACATCAAAGCAACGCAAGGACCCACCATGAAAAACTGAGAGTACTATGATGATAGTGATTCATAGTGACTATCTCATATCCTTTAAAAATCATAGAACAAATCGTAATTCACCTCAACTGCAGTATTCTACACAGAAAAAAAAGTGTATCGTAAATTTAAGAAAATTTTTACAATAATTTATTACAAGAATTTTCCAGAATTTTAGTTCATTTTTCGTATCTTCAACGAAAATTAACTACTCGGAAGGAAATTTTACAAATTCTAAGTAGCAATCGTTTAGTTCATGGCCTACAAAACACGATGGAAATTTCCTTAAAAAAGTTTTTAAATGGTAGTTAAAAATTCGTTTGTCATGCTGTAAAACTATTTGTAAAATGTAAATAATAAGTGCAATTTACTATAAGATTTTTTTGTATGAGAAAATAATTTTTTACGAAAAATGAACTTGAAAGTGGATAGCAATTTCTTACTGACAATTCCTATAGTTAATAATTGTTGGTAAAAAATTACCCAATGATATATTTTTAGTTCACATGTAATTAAATTTATAGACATTTTCGTCAAAAATGTTAGATAACCTTTCATGAAAATTTTGCAAATTTTAAGTTAAACTTTTCATCGTTCATAAACTGGTGTGACTTTACGAATATTATTCTTAGAGTAAATTGTCAGCAGATGCGATGAACTAATGCATAGAACAGAGATCTTTATAGGCATAGTGGAATGTGATTAATATAAAGATGATGTTACTTGAGTTTTGTTTGAGTGAGAGTAATGCATTAATGAGAAATGATAGTGAGGGCTGGGTATTGTGTGTATACATGAGCGTGGGGTTGTTTTTATTTTTGTTCATTTAGTGGTTTGTGTGTGTGTGTTTGTTATTCGTGGATGGTTTATTTGGCTGGATGAGGTGTTGTTTTCAATAAAGGCACTGTGATTTTGTTGTTGTAGGAATGTTTTTGCTTTGCTTGGTTTTGTTTGGCATGCTTCAGTTGTATTGTTGGCGTTGGCGTGGGCTGTTGCATCTTTTTAGCTGATATGCAACAAGGGAATATAAAGACATGGAATATTTTGGATTTTTGAGACATATATTGGTGTTTGTTAATTAAACCTTTTAAATGAAAGTTATTAATATTTTATCGGTAGTCTAGAAAAAAGTTATTAAGAATATTTAGGAAAATATGTTGAAATTGAAAGTGTATTGAAATTTTTATTATTCTATGTAAAAAATTAATATTCAATTCCAGATGAATTTGGAAATTTTTTGTTATATCTCAGCGTATAGTTTATTCATAAATTGGTAAGTATTGTTTTAATATGACTTTCTTATAAAAAGAATATTTTTTATGTATATTATTATTTGTTAATTCATTTTTTGGAAACCAGTTTAATGTTTTTTCTTTGTTGTAAAAACAATATTTAATTTCAGAGCAACTCCAGATGGATTCGAACAAATTGAAAAAATAGAGAATTGGTAAGTTTTCTTTTAAAAATTGGCTTTCTTTCAACTAGAATATTTACGTTTTTGTGACCTTTTTATCATCAAAATTACAGGTTTTTAATGCCTTATTTTAGTATTTCTTTAATCAAATTTTTTGGAAACCAATGTAATATTTTTAATGTAAAAACAATTATTTAATTTCAGAATAACCCCTTAAAAATTTGGACAAATTTTTAGTACTCCTTTGCCTGTAATTTAATAGTGAATTGGTAAGGATTCTTTAACTTTCTTTTAGCCCTGGACAGTCATCCTTATTTTTTGTACATTAAGCCAGCCTTCGTCATTTTGAAAAAGTGAACCAAACTTGAGTTTATTTTCTTATTCAATTTGGTTTTAAGTAGTATAAAACAAAAATTCATAAAACGGTCGAATTAGTATAACTTAAATTTACCATTTCCCAATAGACTAATGAAATTACGTGTCGTCATTTTGACGAATGATGACTATCTAGGGTTATCAAGAATAATTGGTTTTTTATGCATATTATTATTTTTTTCATTAGATTTTTTGAAAACCTATTTAATAATTTTATTTAATGTAAAAAATAAATATTTAATTTCAGAGTAACCCAAATAAATTTGGACAACAATACAATTACAATTTAATAGAGAATTGATAAGTTTTATATTAAAACTTTGGCTTTCTTTCAACTAGAATAATTATTTTATTATATCTTTCACATCGATAACAACATAGTTTTATGAGTTTATTTAGAATACTTCATTATTTCTCTAATTGTTTCAGGTACAAATTTTATGAGATACGTTTTCCAAAGAAAAGTTGAATTCCTTACACCATTTGATAAAATGCCCCAAATATGGTTAGTTACAAGCTAAAATGAAGAATTAAAAATTATATTTCATTACATGGTGTTAATTTTTAACAATTTCCATTATTGTTTCCATTTATTCCAGCAAGATATGTGAAAAAATTACCTACGATGAATAAAAAAAGGATAAGTCAAAATGTCCAAACAGCGAGTTCAAATGAACTACTCTCTGTTCCACGTGGTCATATTTTTTATTCACAAAAAACATTGTATTAACAACTTTCATCATAAGTTTTTATAATAAAGTACTTTTGTTTAAAGAAAGTTTAATTTTAATGTATGAAAATTTTCGTAATAGTAAAACGGTTTGTTGTTCCTTTAATTATTTAATTTCTCTGTACTGTGGAATGATTGATTTAAAAATAGTTCAGTCGTCGACATTTTAAAGAGACTGTTAACCAATTTTTATTATCGGGTTTCCCACAAAATAAGCAAGTAAACCAAAATAATACTGACTTTTTAACTTGGTAGGGGTATATAAATCTTATGGTGTTGTAAAAATGAACTAAAATACAATGTTATAGATGAACTAAAATTTAAGAAAATTATAAACTAGACAAGTTGAAAAAAATCTTAAGGGCTAAATCATGGTCAATATTACTACAGTTTAGTTCATTTTGCAATGGAAAAGGGTTCACTGTTTTTTCAGTGTATGAAACGAACATGTATTACTTTTAATTTCCTTATCCTTTGAGATGTGCTCAAGCAATTCTCAATAAGAGAATTTAGTTTGTATGTTGATTGCCTTCAAGAGATCGTCTTGCCATTTATCTGTATGTCTGTCTATATTGCCGTTAGTATGTGCCTGTGATTTTAAGTTTCTGAAGAATGACTTAAATAAGGACAAGAAGTTTGAAATTACCTTGGGATGTGAGTGTCTTATTTACCACTTTTGACTTAAATGAAATCTACCAGTATTCCACATACAGAGGTTTAATGCTGACATGATGCAGCAAAGGTCAATTTCTTCATCTACACGTGCACTTTCAAAAGTTTTGCTTTAAGTGCAAATAAGTGTTTAGTATACGCACGTATAAGAATTACAAGAACTTTACAACGTTGGAAGAATGTACCTACTCTGTTTAAAACGAATGATTGTATTCTAAGAAGAGTAAATGTATGTTAGATTAGGTTAGAGTGGCCAAGTACCAAGTACTTGAGGCTTACTCGACTTACATTAAATAAAACTTCCAAGAATTTCTAGATTTTACCTTTTAAACCGATCCAATTATACTTCTCTGTTCAACCAACCACGAATAAAATTATGTTAAGTTTTTGCGATAAAGCAGTAGAGATAGCTGACAGCTTTAATATGAGTCAGGCCAGGATAAGTATGTTATATCGAAAGCAAGGCTGTGTAGATTTTGCTCGGAGTCGGAGTCGTAAAAATTTTGCTCGACTCCGACTAAACTAAATTTTTTAAACTTCATTTCACATTTTTTTAATTCAACAAGATTTTACGCAAATAAGTTTCCATTGCGTTATTCATTCGATCAATGTACGATATGACTGTAAATGAAATGAGATCATTTTATGTTTCCTAGAATGTTACACTACCAGATGGGCTGAATCGATCCACCATCGATCACCACCATAAAAATTTATTTGAAATATTTTGAACAATCGATTTTATTTTTTTTTTTAAATTTTTATTTCAAGACCCTATACCTACATATACATATGTCGTATATTGGCAGAAAATTTTGTAAAAATTTATTTCTATAGAACATTTTGTCAAAATTTTATTTCTGTAGAAATTTTTTTTCAACATTTTATTTATATAGAAAATTATATCAAAATTTTATTTCTAAAGAAAATTTTGTTAAAATTTTATTTCTATAGAAAATTTTATCAAAATTTTATTTCTAAAGAAAATTTTGGTAAAATTTTATTTCAATACAAAATCTTGTCAAAATTTTATTTCTGTAGAAAATTTTATAAAAATTTTATTTCTATAAAAAATTTTGTAAAAATTTTATTTCTATAAAAAATTTTGTCAAAAATTTTTTCTGTAGAAAATTTTGTCAAAATTTTATTTCGGTAGAAAATTTTATAAAAATTTTATTTCTGTAAAAAATTTTGTCAAAATTTTTTTCTATAGAAAATTTTGTCCACATTTTATTTCTATAGAAACAAAATTTTATTTCTGTACAAAAATTTTGTAAAAATTTTATTTCTATAAAGAAATTTTGTAAAAATAAAATTTCTATAAAAAATTTTGTCAAAATTTTATTTCTATAGAAAATTTTATCAAAATTTTATTTCTATAAAGAAATTTTGTAAAAATAAAATTTCTATAAAAAATTTTGTCAAAATTTTATTTCTATAAAAAATTTTGTCAAAATTTTATTTCTATAGAAAATTTTATCAAAATTTTATTCCTATAAAAAATTTTGTAAACATTTTATTTCCATAGAAAATTTTGTAAAAATTTTATTTCTTTAGAAAATTTTGTAAAAATTTTCTTCTATAGAAAATTTTGGCAAAATTTAATTTCTATAAAAAATTTTGTCAAAATTTTATTTCTATAGAAAATTTTGTCAAAATTTTATTTCTATAGAAAATTTTGTCAACATTTTATTTCTATAGAAAATTTTGTAAATTTTTTTTCTATAGAAAATTTTGTCAAAATTTTATTTATATAGACAATTTTGTCAAAATTTTATTTATATAAAAAATTTTTTTAAATTTTATTTCTATAGAAAATTTTATCAAAATTTTATTTCTATAAAGAAATTTTGTAAAAATAAAATTTCTATAACAAATTTTGTCAAAATTTTATTTCTATAAAAAATTTAGTCAAAATTTTATTTCTAAAGAAAATATTTTCAAATTTTATTTCTATAGAAAATTTTGTCAAAATTTTATTTCTATAGAAAAATTTGCCAAAATTTTATTTCTATAGAATATTTTTTCAACATTTTATTCCTATAGAACATTTTTTTAGAGAATTTTGTAGACATTTTATTTCTATAAAGAAATTTTGTAAAAATAAAATTTCTATAAAAATTTTTGTCAAAATTTTATTTCTATACAAAATTTTGTCCAAAATTTTATTTTTATAAAGAAATTTTGTAAAAATAAAATTTCTATAAAAAATTTTGTCAAAATTTTATTTCTATAGAAAAATTTATCAAAATTTTATTTCTATAAAAAATTTTGTAAACATTTTATTTCCATAGAAAATTTTGTAAAAATTTCGGTTCAATAGAAAATTTTGTAAAAAATTTTAATTTTTTAATTTTTTAAAATTTTCTAAAAATTTTTTTCTATAGAAAATTTTGGGAAAATTTAATTTCTATAAAAAATTTTGTCAAAATTTTATTTCGATAGAAAATTTTGTCAAAATTTTATTTCTATAGAAAATTTTGTCAACATTTTATTTCTATAGAAAATTTTGTCAAAATTTTATTTCTATAGAAAATTTTGTCAAAATGTTATTTCTATAGAAAATTTTGTCAAAATTTTATTTCTATAGAAAATTTGGTCAAAATTTTATTTCTATGGAAAATGTTGTGAAAATTTTATTTTGATAGGAAATTTTGTAAAAAATTTTATTTCTATAGAAAATTTTGTAAATTTTTTTTCTATAGAAAATGTTGTCAAAATTTTATTTATATAGACAATTTTGTCAACATTTTATTTATATAGAAAATTTTTTCAAATTTTATTTCTATAGAAAATTTTGTCAAGATTTTATTTCTATAGAAATTTTTTTAAAAAATGTATTTCTATAGCAAATTTTGTCAAGATTTTATTTCTATAAAAAATTTAGTAAAAATTTTATTTCTAAAGAAAATATTTTCAAATTTTATTTCTATAGAAAATTTTGTCAAAATTTTATTTCTATAGAATATTTTTTCAACATTTTATTCCTATAGAACATTTTTTTAAGATTTTATTTCTATAGAAAAAATTGTAAAAATTTCTATAGAGAATTTTGTAGACATTTTATTTCTATATAAAATTTTGTAAAAAATTTATTTCTATAGAAAATTTATCAAAAATTTTATTTCTATAGAAAATTTTGTCAAAATTGTAAAAATTTTATTTTAATAGGAAATTTGGTAAAAATTTTATTTCTATAGAAAATTTTGCCAAATTTTATTTCTATAGAAAATTTTGTCAAAATTTTATTTCTATAGAAAATTTTGTAAAAATGTTATTTCTATAGAAAATTTTGTAAAAATTTTATTTCTATAGACAATTTTATCAAGATTTGATTTATATAGAAAATTTTTTCAAATTTTATTTCTATAGAAAATTTTGTCAAAATTTTAGTTCTATAAAAAATTTTTGTAAAAAATTTTGTAAAAATTTTATTTTTAGAGAAAATATTGTAAAAAATTTATTTCTGTAGAAAATTTTGTAAAAATTTTATTTCTATAGAAAATTTGGTCAAAATTTTATTTCTATAGAAAATTTTGTCAAAATTTTATTTCTATAGAAAATTTTGTCAAAATTTTATTTCTATAGAAAATTTTGTAAAAATTTTATTTCTATAGAAAATTTTGAAAAAATTTTATTTCTATAGACAATTTTATCAAGATTTTATTTCTATAGACAATTTTATCAAGATTTGATTTTTATAGAAAATTTTGTCAAAACTTTATTTCCATTAAAAATTTTGTAAAAATTATATTTTTTTAGAAAATTTTGTAAAAATTTTAATTCTATAGAAAAATTTGTAAAAATGTTATTTCTATGGAAAGTTTTGTAAAAATTTTATTTCTATAGAAAATTTTGTCAAAATTGTAGTTCTATAGAAGATTTTGTAAAAATTTTATTTCTATTGAAAAATTTGTCAAAATTTTATTTCTATAAAAAATTTAGTCAACATTTTATTTCTAAAGCAAATTTTGTCAAAATTTTCTTCCTATTGAAAATTTTATCAAAATTTTATTTCTTACTGATGCTCACTGATACTCACATCTAAGTCGAAAACTTGTAACAATGACTTAAAGATGGTTTCAATAATTATGATTCACAATGTGTTGAAGGGTATAATACCATTAGCCCCGTTCGTCTTTGAACTTTCTTTACTTGTCTATAAATATATATACTGAAGACTATTGGTATCTGCTCATATTGTGATGGATATTTATATCATTATTTTATTTATTAAAAATTGAGACGACATTGTCTTAAATTTGAAATATAGTGTTCAATTGGCTTCAAATGTGAAATTAAGATCTTTTTTGTACACATAAATAAATACGATAATTTATATCGATCCATTTAGGGTACCCCCTACAATAGAACTACAAGTTAGTGGTATTAAAATGAGATTTAGTCATATTACCCACAGTCGACTCCGGAGTCGGAGTCGAGGCTCATGAAAAATGCAGGAGTGGGAGCCGGAGCCGAGCAAAATTGGCTCGACTCCACAGCCTGATCGAAAGGCTGTGTGCAATGTCCAAGTTAATTTAATGATTATTTCTTCAAAAATCTAAACTGTTGTTATAAATCAAAGGTTATGAACTTTCTTTTAATTAAAATTTTCGCGTTTTTAAGAATCACCGCGATCGTATTTTGGAGCATATCTTTCTACCAAACAGCACGGGCCCTTGTTTGAGCGATTGCCAAATTCGGTTGTCTGCATCTTGCGATAAGTAACGTGACGAGCTTGCAATGGTCTTCGGTAAAAACAACTGATTTTGGACGAACTTCACGAAATTCGTGTTGGAGTGAACTACCAACTCGGTTGAATTCACTATACTATAGTTAAATACTGGTCCTTGACAGAGATTCATCGCCAAAAAAATAAATTTAATTCGTCGATGTTGTTGAGTTAATTCACACCAAAGATTTAAAAAAAAAAATAAACAACAAAACTAGCGCTCGTTTGTCGAAACGTTCTGTCAAGCTTTAAAATAGTTTTCTTGAGATATACAAGGCATTTATCGTACGATAATGTCCGCCTTTCTGTTGCAATCATGCTACAACTTCCAATAATGGCGCTAACGTCCTAAAATTTGGTAGAGATTAGTTTTTTTTCTTTTTTTGCGGGCAGGATAAGTGTATTATGGTAAAAGCTACAAGCAAAAACAAAAACAAAACAAACAAATGTATGTGATCACATATGTACACTGAAAAAAAATATCACCAAAATATTTCCAATTGAAAAGTTGAAAATTTTTTCAATTAATTAACTTTTTAATCAAGATAGAAACAATAAGTTGATTAGGTCAAAGATTGAAAAATTTTAAATTTTTAATTAAAAATTAATTGATAAAATAACTTTTTAATCAACTTGGAAGACTAAGTCAGTTAAAAACAGGTATATACAGCAGTAAGTTCGGCCGGGCCGAATCTTAAGTATCCACCATGAATCAAATATAATAGTTTCCTTTGAAAATTCTTCGTCGTAGCGGCTTACTTGGTAATATATAGAATTTCAGGGGATTTTATGACAAATATTCTCACAAGCAGATCAGTTCAATCAGTACGTTTCCCGAAGATACATTTAAACATTTTACCTGAAATTTTACATTCAGTTTCAAGCACTTTTCATGATCAGTGCGCCTTCTATAACGGTCTATATGGCGGTTGTAGAATCTAGACTCCAAATCGGAGGGCCGGTTTTTATGGGGGCTATATCAAAACATGTACCGATGCACAATATATTCAGCACAATTATTTATAGTCCTAAAAAGTCTCCAGATTTTCAGGCAAATTGGATTGAAACTATGCTTTCTAGAAGCCCAAGAAGTAAACTCGGGAGATCGGGCTATATGGGGGCTATACCAAACCATGGACCTATAATCACCATTTTCGGCACACCTCTTTATGGTCCTAAAATACCTCTAGATTTCCAATTTCAGGCAGATTGAATAATAACTACAGATTCTAGAAGCCAAGAAGTAAAATCGGGAGATCGGTCTATATGGGGGCTATATCAAAACATGGACCGATACTCACCATTTTTGATACACCTTTTTATGCTACTAAAATACCTCTAGATTTCTAATTTCAGGCAGATCTAATAAAAACAACGGATTCTAGAAGTTCAAGAAATAATATCGGGAGATCGGTCTATATGAGGGCTATACCAAAACATGGTCCGATAATCACCATTTTCGGCACACCTCTTTATGGTCCTAAAATACCTCTAGATTTTCATTTTCAGGCAAATTTGATAAAAACTACGGATTTTAGAAGCTCAAGAAGTAATATCGGGATATTTGTCTATATGCACGCACAGAAAAAACATGTTTGGACATGGTTGCCGCATCCATTTAATGCTTATTTAGAGTATTTAATTGTCGCGAAAACCATGTATTTTGTCTTTGTAAAAATAATTTTCGAGCGGAGAAAAATATATGTTGGCAATAAGCATTTAAATGGTTCTCAAATGCCGCAAACATGTTCTATTATTTAAATGATAGAATTTGAGACCATTATATGGTCAGGAAAATCATGTACCTGACCATTCAATTGTTTTTACTTTTTTGCAAAGAAAAAAGTATTTTTATAGTTTACGTATAGATATGTCTACAAGCATTACATGGCCATAAAGACCATGTACATTGTTTTCGTGACCATTTAATTTTTTAATTTTTTTGCAGCGACAAGAATTTTATAAAAACATTGAGCAGGTACACACGATCTTCATTTTGCGCGTCATTCGTGTGTTGATTGTTTCTTGGAATGGACGGAGAATACGGAATTATTGTGTTTTGTGTTAATTTATTTATTCAGAAATGGCACGTGGTTTTATGTGAATACAAAAAAGGAAAGTGTAATTGAAACAAATGTACCTGGTTTTTGTTCTGCATTTTGACATATGGTATAATTTATTTTTATTTGCAGTTATATGATGTCTGTGTTTGTACATTTGATGGGCACGAAGTAAATATGGAATGATTTCTTATTGTTGAAATTGAACCAAACTAGAGTGTGTAAAAATATGTGAAGTTTGCTTGCACAACATTATAAATACAAATAAACAATGAATTAGTTTATAAATAAATAAAAACAAATAAATAAAATTGATTTTGTGTTTTCTTTTCTCAAGTGGCGTCCTTTTTTCGACGACGAAAAAAGTTTTTTCATAAAAATCAAAACATTTTAGGTTGTGACCATGTTCTTTTAACTAGAAGAAAAACATTTTTGACGAATAACATAACATTTTAGATCGTGACCATTGTCTTTTAATGGAAACAAAATTCTTTTTATCAATATAATAACATTTTAGATGAGGACAATTGTATTTTTCTTAGAACCATGTTCACTGAGCCAACATGGTTGCAGGTTAAAATGTTACATGGTCGCCGCAAAAATAGCTGCTATCATATTATTTTGCCCTTCGAATATGATTGTGGCAATCATGTTTCTTCTCTGCGTGTGGGGGCTATACCAAAACATGGACCTCTTTATGGTCCTAAAATACCTCTAGATTTCCAATTTCAAGCAGATTGAATAATAACTACAGATTCTAGAAGCCAAGAAGTAAAATCAGGAGATCGGTCTATATGGGGGCTATATCAAAACATGGACCGATACTCACTATTTTCGGCATACCTCCTTGTGGTCCTAAAATACCTCTAGATTTCCATTTTCAGGCAAATTGGATAAAATCTACGGTTTCTATAAGCCTAAGAAATAAAATCTGAAGATCGGTCTATATGGGGGCTATACCAAAACATGAACCGATACTCACCATTTTTGGCACACCTCTTTGTGGTCCTAAAATACCTCTAAATATCCAATTTCAGGCAATCAGGGGGATAGAAACTACGGATTCTATAAGCCCAAGAAGTAAATTCTGGAGATCGGTTTATATGAGGACTATATCAAAACCTGGACCGATATGGCCCATCTTCGAAATTGATCTGCCTGCAGTCAAAAGACGATTTTGTGCGAAATTTCAGCACGATTGCTTTATTATTGAAGACTGTAGCGTGATTACAACAGACGTCTTAGAATTTCTCCCTGATCAAGAATATATACACTTTAACATAAATTCAGAATCTGATCTACTCGTAGTCTTCATAGGTAAAATCTTTACATTTTTTCTGTGGGAAGCGTGCTGGTTGAACTGATTTGCTTGGGAAAATATCTGTCATCAAACCCCCCTAAAATTTTCAAAGGAAACTATTATATTTGATTCATGGTGGTGCGAATTTAAGATATATATAATACTAGCGTAACCCGGCCCGCTTCGCTGCGCTTTCCGAAGCGTATTTTTAGGAACATTTTGCGTTAACTTAGTCAACCATATCCTTCGTGCTGAAAACAAATTCGAAAAGATTTGTATTCTTTCAAACAAATCGGACTAC
This sequence comes from Haematobia irritans, assembly GCF_050003625.1. Lineage (NCBI taxonomy): Eukaryota > Metazoa > Arthropoda > Insecta > Diptera > Muscidae > Haematobia > Haematobia irritans. Next base: position 161,483,253 of record NC_134399.1, read on the forward strand.
TTGCTTTTTCGTTTATAGGTACAAATACGGCGGATATGCATATGTAAAACGGTTCGTCTTAAAAACTGTCGGGGAGAGGGTGTACCCTTTCCTCCAAATTTTTTAAATAATATTCTGCATTCAAGTAGTTGGATAATTTTCTATATTTCCTGTGAATTTTAAGTGTGGGTTGTCAAGGAAAGGTATCCTTCTCCTCAACATATCTGAAAATTAAGCACTATATTATAATAACATACAAAGAATTACTGTTTACCATCCAATAAATCGGAAAAAGCAAAAGCAGTAAACAATTTTACCACATTAACATTTGCTAAAATGTTGGAAAATGATGCACCCTCTACGTTGGCTGCCAATTTCATAAAAATTTAAGTTCTTTACTAAAAAAGAAGTCTGGCAGAAGCCTGTGCTAAAATCATAAAATTATGTACCGAGTTCCAATTTACGGGCAACTCTCTACTTTCAATTTAAGAAAAAAACGAACAAAAGGGAACCCTCTCCCCACCTTCGCTCCACTCCGATCTGGTATCGGACTATCACGTACCCTATATTAATTTCACAACTACTCAATTGTCCCTACGAATTCTATCGAAGTAAATCGACAAAGTTTATTTCAATTTTCCCCTTCCCCAACCAGATATCGAAAAATCATATACTAATTTAAAAATCATGTATAAATTTAATCACCTCCTCCCACGTTCCCTGTAAATTTCAAGTAGATCGGAGATGTTTAAATTTTGCTTATTGTTTTAAAGGGACGTCACTTTCCCCGATACAATATCGACAAACACCGTAGTGAATAGCACCCCTAACCTTCACTGAAAATTCTTAAAACTTCCCTTCGTTCATAACCTTCCTCCACTGCCTTTGTAAATTTCAAGAAAACTTAAGAATTTTTGTTTTTTTTTGCAGTTTTAGAGGAGGACCTCCTCCCCGACTAAATATCGAAAAGTGATGTAGCGCATCTTTTGTAAACGTCCCAGAAAATGTCAAGCAAATTATAAGCCTAAAAGGGCGGCCTCTTTTCCGTCCAAATATCACAAAATCAGGTACCAACTATTAATATCGTAACCTCTCCCCAGTCCTCTGTAAATTTCAAGTAATTCGGTAAAAGTTTAATTGTTTCTCTGTATGTACTTAAGAGAAGCGGATGTCTCCCTATGTCCTTTTATTTTTATTAAAAAATCGAGAACCTGATATAAATTTCATAACCCATTTTTTTCGTAAAATTTCAGTCGGGGGAGTTTAGTTTTGTTTGTACTTTCAAACAAAAAAATTCGGGCAAAGGTGTGGTCCCCCTCCCCGACCTAATATCGAAAAATAATGTAGCGGATTTTTGTCTAGATGCCAACCCAAACATTCAATGAAAATTTCAAGCAAATCGCATAATTTTGTTCCAAGTTTCAAAAAGTAGGGCAAGGGGGAGGTCCCCCTCCCCATCCACATATGAAATCATCGGGTACCCCACATTAATTCCATAACCTCACCACATGTTCTCTTTAAATCTCAGATAATTCAAAGAATTTTAATTTTTTCACTGTACTTAAAAAAAAGTCTAACAAAGGGGAGGCCCCCTCCGCCACAAAATATCGAAATAAAAAGTAGCGGATCTTTGTCTAGATGCCAACCCCAATCTTCAAAGAAAATTTCAACCAAATCGGTCAACTTTGGTCCAATTTTCAAAAAGTCCGACAAAGGGGAAGTCCCCCTCCGCGTCCAGGTGTCAAAAATGAGGTACCCTATTTTCACCACATGAACGCCCCCTACGATCTCTGAAAGTTTCAAGTAAATCGGTGCAGTCGTTTCGGAGCCAACTCGGAACATACAAACAAACAAACAAACAAATAAACAAACATAGATTGAATTTTATATATATATAGATAATCGGCTCCGCCCGACTTTAGACTTTTCTTACTTGTTTATCATAAGTTTTAATTTATATAAATTTATTCTATGTTTTTTTTATATTTTCTTAAAATTTTATTGTACTCGCAAGTTTAAATAGAACTTGGAATTTGTTGTATTTTATGCCTTTGAATGCAGTTCTAAACTAAAAATTGTTAGAGGGTATCCACAAGTGCTCGCCATTGTATTCTTAACGTCGAACAAACATAGTAAGAACGCCGATCCAAATTTAGATATAGCTAATGCCAGGGCTGTGGAGCCGGAGTCGGAGTCTGAAGATTTTGCTGGAGTCGGAGTCGTAAAAATTTTGCTCGACTCCGACTCCGGCTAAACCAAATTTTTTAAAACACTTCACATTTTTGTAACTAAGCAAGTTTTTACGCAAATTAGTTTCCATTGCGTTATTCATTCGATCAATGTACAGCATGATTGTAAATGAAAATCAACTTCCAATTACGGCTATCTTTTTATGTTTCCTAGAATGTTAGACTAGCAGATGGGCTGGATCGATCCATTTTAATGCCCATATCAATTTATTTGAAATATTTCAAACAATCGAAATTATCCTTTTTTTAATTTTATTTTAAGGCCATATACATATGTGGAATATTGACAGAAAATTTTTTCAAAGCTGTTTTTTTTTATAGAAAATTTTGTCTTAATTTTATTTCTATAAAAAGTTTTGCCAAAATTTTATTTCTATAGCAAATTTTGTCTTAATTTTATTTCCATATAAAATTTATTAAAAATTTTATTACTATAAAAATATTTTTTTCTAAGAAAATTGAGTAAAAATTTTTGTTTCTATAGTATATTTTGCAAAATTTTATTGCTATATACAATTTTGCAAAATTTTATTTGTTACATAATTTTTTTTTTTAATTTTATTTCTATTGATAATTTTATTTCTATAAAAATTTAAGTCAAAATTTTATTTCTAAAAAAATTTTGCCAAAATTTTATAGTAATAGATTTTTTTATTAAAAAATTTGGTCAACATTTTATTTCTATATAAATTTTGCCAAAATTTTGTAGTAATGGTTTTTTTTTTAGAAAAATTGGTCAACATTTTGTTTCTATAGAATATTTTGCAAAATTTTATTTCTATACTAAATTTTGCAAAATTTTGTTTGTTACACATTTTCATACCCACCACCATAAAATGGTGACGGGGGTTTGTCATTCCGTTTGTAACACATCGAAATATCGATTTCCGACTATATAAAGTATATATATTCTTGATCAGGGAGAAATTCTAAGACGATATAAGCATGTCCGTCTATCCGTCTGTCTGTCTGTCTGTTGTAATCACGCTACAGCCATCAATAACGGCGCTATCGTCCCGAAATTTGGCACAGATTAGTTTTTTGTTTGCAGGCAGGTCAAGTTCGAAGATGGGCTATATCGGTCCAAGTTTTGATATAGTCCCCATATAAACCGACCTCCCGATTTGGGGTCTTGGGCCTATAAAAACCGTAATTTTTACCCGATTTGCCTGAAATTGGAAATCTAGAGGTAGTTTGGGACCATAAATAGGTGTGTCGAAAATGGTCCGTATCGGTCCATGTTTTAGTATAGCCCCCATAAAGACCGATCTCCCGATTTTGCTTCTTAGGCGTCTAGAAACAGTATTTTCTATCCGATTACTCTGAAATTGAAAATCTAGAGGTATTTTAGGACCGTAAGGAGGTGTGTCGAAAATCGTTCGTATCGGTCCATGTTTTGATATAGCCCCCATATAGACCGATCTACCGATTTTGCTTCTTGGGCGTCTAGAAACTATATTTACCATCCGATTTGCCTGAAATTGGAAATCTAGAGGTATTGTGAGACTATAAAGAGGTGTGTCGGAAATGGTCCATATCGGTCCATGTTTTGGTATAGCCCCCATATAGACCGATCCCCCGATTTTGCTTCTTACGCGTCTAGAAACAGTATTTTCTATCCGATTTATAAGAAATTGAAAATCTAAAGGTATTTTGGGACCATAAAGAGGTGTGTGTAGAGGTGTGTCGAAAATTGTCCGCATCGGTCCATATTTTGATATAGCCCCCATATAAACCAACTTCCCGATTTGGAGTCTTGGGCCTATAAAAACCGTAGTTTTTATCCAATTTGCCTGAAATTGAAAATATAGAGGTATTTGAGGGTCATAAAAAGGTGTGCCGAAAATGGTTCTCATCGGTCCATGGTTTTGTATAGCCCCCATATAGACCGATATCCCGATTTTGCTTTTAGGGCTTCCAGAAACTATATTTACCATCCGATTTGGCTGAAATTGGAAATCTAGAGGTATTTGAGGACCATAAAAATGTGTGCCGAAAATGGTGCTCATCGGTCCATGTTTTGATATAGCCCCCATAGAGACTGATTTCCCGATTTTGTTTCTTGGGCTTCTAGAAACTATATTTTCTATCCGATTTTCCTGAAATTGAACATGTAGAGTTCTTTTGGGACCATAAAAAGGTGTGCCGAAAATGGTGCCCATCGGTCCATTTTTTGGTATAGCCCCCATATAGACCGATCTCCCATTTTGCTTCTTGGGCTTCTAGAAACTATATTTACCATCCGCTTTGCCTGAAATTCTTGAGCTACAATAAACTGTATTTATTACATGATTTGCCTGAAATTCGAAATCTAGAGGGATTTTTAGACCACAAATAAGAGTGCCGAAAATTTGTGTCAAAAGAAAACTTTGCTTGTCTAAAATTACGTTTCTCAAAAAAGAAAAAACTTCTTTCAGGGTATAGTAGGCGCACTGATCATGAAAATTGCTTCAAACTGAAAGTAAAAGTTCCAGATTTTACTCATCGTATTTAAATAGATGCGGAAAATCTACAGATTTAAGATTTTAAATCACAATATGTTTACATTTTCTCTAAAACTCAAACAAAATTGGTTCTCATAAATCCAGAATCTTATCTGGTCTTCATAAGTAGAATCTTTAAAGTTTGTCTTCGGGGCTCGTTTGGGAGAAGATTTGTCATCAAACCCCCTACAATATATTATCTACTATATATTATCAAGTAACCCACTACGACGAAGAGTTTTCATAGTAAACTATTATGCTTGATTCATGGTGGTGGGTATTTAAAATTCGCCCCGGCCGAATTTACTGCTGTATATACTTGTTTTTAATTGTATTTCTATTGATAATTTTTTCAAACTTTTATTTCTCTCAAAATTTATTTCTATAAAAATTTTATTCAAAATTTTATTTCTATATATTTGGTCAAAATTTGATTTCTATAGAAACTTTTTCCAACATTTTATTTCAATACAAAATTTTTATTTCTGTAGAAATTTTGGTATCTTCTCATATTATGATGGGTATTTATATCATTATTTTATTTATTAAACATTGCCCTAAATTTGAAATATAGAGTTCAATTGGCATCTAATGTGAAATTAGGACCTTTTTTTGCACACATAAATAAATACGATACTTTATATTGATCCACTTACGGTACCCCAACAATAGAACTATAAGTTAGTGGTATTAAAATTAGATTTAGTTATATTTCCCGGAGTCGACTCCGGAGTCGGAGTCGAGCTGATGAAAAATGCTGGAGTCGGAGTCGAGCAAAATTGGCTCGACTCCACAGCCCTGGCTAATGCATTCTTATTAATTTTACAATCCCCAATTCACTCATATTAATATTCGCATATCCATTTCCAGTTAATACCTTTGTGAACCTAATATATCAGCTATATGACAAAGTTATACATTTAACATTTTTATAGTTCTTTGTGTTGACACTTTTCTTTGATATGCTTGGCAATTTTGTTATTAATTTGTCTTCGTCAAATTCTGGTTGAGATGATGTGCATATACTCGTATATTCCAATAAATCCATTGTGTTGACTCCAGCACGGAAACATTTGCGACAACGATGACGGCATATAAACAAAGGATTCAAGTGATTATCAAACATTCACAAAGGATCTTAAATAGGCCTTTTCATTGAGCCATAGTATACGAAGAGACTTTCCTTTCCCTTTCCCTTGGGAGGGATATTGGTGGAATATATCTACATATGTTCATAGGTGTGTATGTCATTCGAAGTCAGTTGAAGAAACAGAAAAGCATTTTATGAATTAATAGTGGTTGAAATTTCTTTGCTAATTGCCATGGAGATTGAGAACATTTGGGGACTGTGCCAACTGCATAACGTTTTACCATGTAACAATTCCCCCATTGGAACCTGCACTATAGTTGTAGTCAAAGTTCTTTGTTGCATTTGTCAAACAAAACGGAGAAATCAACAATGGCTCAGACAAAACGATGCAGAAGCAATTGTTAAACAAGTGGAAATGAACCAAATTCAGTTCCATTCAATGAAGGACTAACGAACGGTGCCAACTGCAGAAAGGGTTAAAATGAACGCGAATATTCGTTTGGTTTTTCATCAAATAGAAAATGGTATAAATTTTCAGAAAATACAAATTAACTGTTTTTGAGGTAGCTATCTATTAATGGCCAACAACTGTCTATCTCACATTTCTCTACGACATGGTGTATCTTCATCTAAAATGGGTCCATGACCGCCGGACTTTTCAAGACTTAGATTTTTTAAATACAAATTCTTACGGCATAGAACAATTTTATTTAGATTAAATAATGAAATTAAGTGATTTTTAAATCACATAGTGCTCAGGATATAACAACTTTGATCTAGAGAAATATGTGCCTCCCAGATGCATTGGTTATAGGCACCATCAAATATAAAGCGAATGGCTCAGAATCATCACCTGCATTCCTCAATTTTACCCAGAATCGGTTAAGGCTTAGATAAGGCCCGATGTGGACACAAAATTGTAACAAAACCCACAATTGAGCAACTGCGAACACCAACTAACAGGTTGGCTGATAACAAAGAAAAATACATCTTTTTTTTTCTAAATTCGTTTTTATTATTCAACATAGTTCCCTTCAAGAGCGATACAACGATTATAACGACCTTCCAATTTTTTGATACCATTTTGGTAGTACTCCTTCGGTTTTGCCTCAAAATAGGCCTCAGTTTCGGCAATCACCTCTTTATTGCAGCCAAATTTTTTCCCTGCGAGCATCATTTTGAGGTCTGAGAACAAGAAAAAGTCTTTGGGGGCCAGATCTGGAGAATATGGTGGGTGGGGAAGCAATTCGAAGCCCAATTCATGAATTTTTGCCATCGTTCTCAATGACTTGTGGCACGGTGCGTTGTCTTGGTGGAACAACACTTTTTATACCCACCACCATAGGATGGGGGGTATATTAACTTTGTCATTCCGTTTGTAACACATCGAAATATTGCTCTAAGACCCCATAAAGTATATATATTCTGGGTCGTGGTGAAATTCTGAGTCGATCTGAGCATGTCCGTCCGTCCGTCTTTTGAAATCACGCTAACTTCCGAACGAAACAAGCTGTCGACTTGAAACTTAGCACAAGTAGTTGTTATTGATGTAGGTCGGATGGTATTGCAAATGGGCCATATCGGTCCACTTTTACGTATAGCCCCCATATAAACGGACCCCAATATTTGGCTTGCGAGGCCTCTAAGAGAAGCAAATTTCATTCGATCCGACTGAAATTTGGTACATGGTGTCAGCATATGGTCTCTAACAACCATGCAAAAATTGGTCCACATCGGTCCATAATTATATATAGCCCCCATATAAACCGATCCCCCGATTTGGCTTGCGAGGCCTCTAAGAGAAGCAAATTTCATCCGATCCGGCTGAAATTTGGTACATGGTGTTAGTATATGGTCTCGAACAACCATGCAGAAATTGGTCCACATCGGCCCATATAAACCGATCCCCCGATTTGGCTTGCGAGGCCTCTAAGAGAAGCAAATTTCATCCGATATGGCTGAAATTTGGTACGTGATGTTAGTATATGGTCTCTAACAACCATGCAAAAATTGGTCCATATCGGCTCATAATTATATATAGCCCCCATATAAACCGATCACCAGATTTGACCTCCGGAACCTCTTGGAAGACCAAAATTCATCTGATTCAGTTGAAATTTGGTTCGTGGTGTTAATATATGGCCTCAAACTCCCATGCAAAAATTGGTCGATATCGGTCCATAATTATATATAGGCCCCATATAAACCGATCCCCAGATTTGACCTCCAGAGCCCCTTGGAAGAGCAAAATACTTCCCATTCGGTTGAAATTTGGTACATGATGTTAGTATATGGTATCCAACAACCATGCAGGAATAAGAAGTTTTAAGATACCACAACCCAAGTAATTCGATTGTGGATGAGAGTCTTTCGTAGAAGTTTCTACGCAATCCATGGCGGTGGGTACATAAGATTCGGCCTGGCCGAACTTGCCGTATATACTTGTTTCTTCTTCATATGGGGCCGTTTTGCCGCGATTTCGACCTTCAAACGCTCCAATAACGCCATAAAATAGTCACTGTTGATGGTTTTTCCCTTCTCAAGATAATCGATAAAAACTATTCCAAGCGCATCCCAAAAAACAGAGGCCATTACTTTGCCAGCGGACTTTTTAGTCTTTCCACGCTTCGGAGACGGTTCACCGGTCGCTGTCCACTCAGCCGACTGTCGATTGGACTCAGGAGTGTTGTGGTGGAGCCATCTTTCATCCATTGTCACATATCGACGGAAAAACTCGGGTGTATTACGAGTTAACAGCTGCAAACACCGCTCAGAATCATCAACACGTTGTTCTTTGTGGTCAAATGTGAGCTCGCGCGGCACCCATTTTGCACAGAGCTTCCGCATATCCAAATATTGATGAATGATATGACCAGCACGTTCCTTTGATATCTTTAAGGACTCTGCTATCTCGATCAACTTCATTTTACGGTCATTCAAAATCATTTTGTGGATTTTTTTGATGTTTTCGTCGGTAACCACCTCTTTCGGGAGTCCACAGCGTTCACCGTCTTCCGTGCTCATTTCACCACGCTTGAATTTTGCATACCATTCAATTATTGTTGGTTTCCCTGGGGCAGAGTCCGGAAACTTATTATCAAGCCAAGTTTTTGCTTCCACCGTATTTTTTCCCTTCAGAAAACAGTATTTTATCAAAACACGAAATTCCTTTTTTTCCATTTTTTTTTTCACAATAACAAAAGTTGCTTCACAAAAGACGCTCTATCTCACAAACTAATTGACTTACAGACGTCAACTTTTGACACGAATCATTTGAAGGTTGGTACTATATAAAAATAATATGCATTTAATACTAGCGACGCCATCTATGTGTCCGACCGGGGACTTATCAGCCAACCTGTTATCTCACCAATTTCTGAGAGTTGAAAGTATATACAAAGTAACTTATAATACCCTTTTCCACAAAGTGTTGCTATATATAAAACACGTCTATTGTACCATAGCAATTTCAATATTAAGTTGTATGTTTGTCTCTCCGCCTCGCGAAATGAATGTGCCATGTTGCTGACTGCTGTCAACACACAACAAGAGCCGCACAATGCCACGTACACAAATAACGAAAAATTGGAACCCTACTGAGAAAGCGATATTTGCATTGTTGGAACGATTGTGAACAGAAAATGCAAAACAGGAGCAACAAAAGAAGAACGACACCTCGGTGAAAAGCGATGGATTTTCCGCATTGCTGAGATGACATACAATCAACTACATAGCATTTATGCTGTATTATATGCTAGTTGTAAACTTAAACCATTTTCAATATAGAAAAGTGACTTGACAATTTTATAACTTAATTGTGGTGTAAAAAAATCTTTTGAAATAAATATTATTAGAATCCACAATAGTGGATATGTAATTTCGTGAGTTGTAGTTAACATACAAAAGTACACAAGGGCATTAAATGTTCCTGGTTTTAACAACGCTTTGTGGAAATCTCAAAATTTGGAGTGTAATTTACTTCAATTTTCACACGACGTAGTTCATTCACAGAAAAAAAATCTGATTAAATCACGAAATTAATTGAAGGTCAATTAAAAAATTAATTGATACTATTAATTTTTATACCCACCACCATAGAATGGTGACAGGGGTATAATAAGTTTGTCATTCCGTTTGTAACGCATCGAAATATCGATTTCCGACTATATAACATATAAGAACCATTTTTTGTTTGAGTTTTAGAGGAATCATAAACATCTCTTTGAAGTGTGCAAGAAAATGATGAAATAACGCCTTGATTTGAAATCTATAATCTGTGGATGTTCATCCCAATTATTTAAATGACTACAAGAAGTAAAATCTAGAAATTTTGCATTCAGTTTCGAGCACTTTTCATGATCAGTGCGCCTTCTATACCCTCAAAATCTGTCTATATGGAGGCCTTACTACATGGACCGATAAAACTAAATCATATACACTTTGTTATGGGTCTAAAATGTCAGTATATTTTCAATTTGTGGCAAATCGGATAAAAATGACAATTCCTGGAAACCCTAGAAGTTAAATCGGGTGTTCGATGTAATGGGGATTATACCAAAACATGGAAGTATTCAGCACATTTAATAGTAGTTCTAGAATCCAGACCCCAAATCCAAGGGCCGGTTTATAAGGAGGCTATATCAAAAACTGTACCGATACTCAATATATTCGGCACACCCCTTTATGGTCCTAGAATACCTCTAGATTTCCAATTTCAGGCAAATTGGGTAAAAACTACGGATTCTAGAAGCCCAAGAAGTAAAATCGGGAGATCGGTCTATATGGGGCTTATATCAAAACATGGACCGATAATCATCATTTTCGGCACATCTCTTTATTTTCCTAGAATACCTCTAGATTTCGAATTTCAGGCAAATTGGTAAAAACTACGGATTCTAGGAGCCCAAGAAGTAAAATCGGGAGATCGGTCTATATTGAGGCTATATCAAAAACTGTACCGATACTCAATATATTCGGCACACCCCTTTATGGTCCTAGAATACCTCTAGATTTCCAATTTCAGGGAAATTGAGTAAAAACAACGGATTCTAGAAGCCCAAGAAGTAAAATCGGGAGATCGGTCTATATGGGGCTTATATCAAAACATGGACCGATAATCACCATTTTCGGCACATCTCTTTATTTTCCTAGAATACCTCTAGATTTACAATTTCAGGCAAATTGGGTAATAATTACGGATTCTAGAAGCCCAAGAAATAAAATCGGGAGATCGGTCTATATGGGGCCTATATCAAAACATGGACCGATAATCACAATTTTCGGCACATCTCTTTATTTTCCCAGTATACCTCTAGATTTCCAATTTCAGGCAAATTGGGTAAAAACTACGGATTCTAGAAGCCAAGGAAGTAAAATCGGGAGATCGGTCTATATGGGGGCTATATCAAAACATGGACCGATAGTCACCATTTTCGGCACACCTCCTTCCTAGAAACCCTAGAAGTTTATAAGGAGGGCTATACCATAAACTGTACCGATATTCAATATATTCGGCGCACCCCTTTATGGTCCTAGAATACCTCTAGATTTCCAATTTCAGGCAAATTGGGTAAAAACTACGGATTCTAGAAGCCCAAGAAGTAAAACCGGGAGATCGGTCTATATGGGGGCTATATCAAAACATGGTCCGATAGTCACCATTTTCGGCACACCTTCTTAAGGTCCTGGAATACCTCTAGATTTCCGATTTTAGGCAAATTGGGTAATAATTACGGATTCTAGAAGACCGAGAAATAAAATAGGGAGATAGGTCTATATGGTGGCTATATCAAAACATTGACCGGTACTCACCATTTTCGGCACACGTCTTTTGGGTCCTAGAATACCTCTAGATTTCCAATTTCAGGCAAATCGGATAAAAAAAAGGTTTCTAGGAGCCCAAGACCCAAATTCGGGGGATCGGTTTATATGGGGGCTATACCAAAACATGGACCGATTCATTAAATTTTCGGCACACCCATTTGTGGTCTTAAAATAACAGGTTGGCTTATAAGTCCCCGGTCTGAGACACAGATGGCGTCGCTAGTATTAAATGCATATTATTTTTATATAGTACCAACCTTCAAAATATTCGTGTCAAAATTTGACGTCTGTAAGTCAATTAGTTTGTGAGATAGAGCGTCTTTTGTGAAGCAAGTTTTGTTCTTGTGAAAAAAATGGAAAAAAAAAGGAATTTCGTGTTTTGATAAAATACTGTTTTCCGAAGGGAAAAAATACGGTGGAAGCAAAAACTTGGTTTGATAATGAGTTTCCGGACTCTATCCCAGGGAAATCAACAATAATTGATTGGTATGAAAAATTAAAGCGTGGTGAAATGAGCACGGAGGACGGTAAACGCAGTGGACGCCCGAAAGAGGTGGTTACCGAAAAAAACATCAAAAAAAATCCACAAAATGATTTTGAATGACCGTAAAATGAAGTTGATCGATATAGCAGAGGCCTTAAAGATATCAAAGGAACGTGTTGGTCATATCATTCATTAATATTTGGATATGCGGAAGCTCTGTGCAAAATGGGTGCCGCGCGAGCTCACATTTAACCAAAAACAACAACGTGTTGATTCTGAGCGGTGTTTGCAGCTGTTAACTCGTAATACACCCGAGTTTTTCCGTCGATATGTGACAATGGATGAAACATGGCTCCATCACTACACTCCTGAGTCCAATCGACAGTCGGCTGAGTGGACAGCCATCAGCAGTGACTATTATATGGCGTTATTGGAGCGTTTGAAGGTCCAAATCGCGGCAAAACGGCCCCATATGAAGAAGAAAAAGTGTTGTTCCACCTAGACAACGCACACTGCCACAAGTCATTGAGAACGATGGAAAAAATTTATGAATTGGGCTTCGAATTGCTTCCCCACCCACCGTATTCTCCAGATCTGGCCCCTAACGACTTTTTCTTGTTCTCAGACCTCAAAAGATGCTCGCAGGGAAAAAATTTGGCTGCAATGAAGAGGTGATCGCCGAATCTGAGGGCTATTTTAAGGCAATACCGAAGGAGTACTAAAAAAATGGTATCAAAAAATTGGAACGTCGTTATAATCGTTGTATCGCTCTTGAAGGGAACTATGTTGAATAATAAAAACGAATTTTGACAAAAAATGTGTTTTTTTTTGTTAGACCGGGGACTTATCAGCCAACCTGTTACCTCTAAATTTCCTATTTTAGGCAAATCGAATAAAAACTACGGTGTCTAGAAGCCAAAGACCCCAAATCGGGTGATAGGTTAATATGGCAGCTATATTAAAACCTGGACCGGTATAGCCCATCTTCGAACTTGACCTGCGTGCAGACAAAACACGATTCTGTGCCAAAGTTCAGGATTTAGCGTGATTACAACAGACAGACGGACAGACGGACATGCTTATATCGTCTTAGAATTTCTCCCTGATCAAGAATATATATACTTTATATAGTCGGAAATCGATATTTCAATGTGTTTCAAACGGAACTTATTATCATCATTCTATGGTGGTGGGTATAAAAATATGGGAAATATGAAGCGAGAGAAATTTTAATGCAATTGTACAAAAGAGCATTTATGATTTATCAGGCGACACATGTATTCCAGATAAAGGACAATTTCAGTAATACGAGTATTTGCAATTTTTGCTACTCATCAGTGGCGATTTTACAAGGATATTGGTTAGATCTCGCCAAGATATGTGGTCACTTGTGGGTTGTGATATATTATTTGGTCAAGTCGGGCGACTTGGAGCCTTATTTAAAACTCAACCGTTCTGTCGAAATTCTAGCATTACAGTGTGTAGGATATGGCTATGATATGGGGAAATCATCACAGAATTTGTGGGAATTTTGGCCATATTTTTATAAACCGGAAAAACGAATATATGAAGGCTTTATCTAAATCTGAACCAAATTAGATCAAACTTGAGATACTTAAATATCATATTAAATATATTCTCTGTGGAAACTATCCAGTTGATTGGAGGAAAATCCCATTGGAAATGGGTTTCAAATATGTAACAGTCTACCATATTTCCACATGTATGGTGTATATATATGGAAGCTATATCTAAATCTGAACCGATTTTGACTAAATTTGACATGCATAGGTAGAATATTAATTCTGCTATCTCTGCAAGATTTAACCTAAATGGGTGTATAACTTTGGCCCCCGCGATTATATGAGTGTAAATCGGACGAAAGATATATATGGGAGCTATATGTAAAACTGAACCGATTTCAACCAAATGTGGCACATATAACTATACCATCAAACGTACCCCTTGTGCAAAATTTGAAGCAAATCATGGAAAAACTCTGGCTTTTGAGGCCATATAAGTCCAAATCAGACGAAAGATGTATATGGGAGCTACATCTAAATCAAAACCGATTTCAACCAAATTTACCAAGCATTGGTAGAATGTCAATTCTACTCTCTGTTGAAAATTGCACGAAAATCGGCGATAAACTGTGGCCTCTGTGGTCATATGAGTCTAAATCGGACGAAAGATATATATGGGAGCTATGTCTAAATCTGAACTGATTTGGCTGATATTTTGCATGCTTTTCGGGGCTTATAAAATATTCGGAAGTACGGAATTTGAAGAACATCGGTTGATAAACACGCCAATTATGACAAGATCGGGGATAAATATATATGGCACCTATATCTAAATCTGAACCGATTTCTTCCAAAATCAATAGCGATTGTCTCTGTCCCACAAAACGACCCTATGCCAAATTTTGGAACGATCGGACTTAAACTGCGACATGAACAGATGCACGGAGGGACAGACAGACAGACGGACATCGCTAAATCGGCTCAGAATTTTATTCTAAGACCATCGGTATAGTTAACGATGGGTCTCAGACTTTTCCTTCTTGGCGTTACATACAAATGAACAAACTTACTATACCCTGTACCACAGTAGTGGTGAAGGGTATAATAAGTAAGTAAAGTAGAAAGTTGGGCGGGGAGCGACTATATCATACCCTAAACCACCTCTACTGAATTAGTTTTTTGTGGGGTACCAATAACAGGTTGGTTGATAAGTCCCCGGTCTGACACATAGATGGCGTCGTTAGTATTAAATGCATATTATTTTTATATATTACCAACCTTCAAATGATTCGTGTCAAAATTTGACGTCTGTAAGTCATTTAGTTTGTGAGATAGAGCGTCTTTTGTGAATCAACTTTTGTTATTGTGAAAAAAATGAAAAAAAAGGATTTTCGTGTTTTGATAAAATACTGTTTTCTGAAGGGAAAAAATATGGTGGAAGCAAAAACTTGGCTTGATAATAACTTTCCGGACTCTGCCCAGGGAAATCAACAACAATTGAATGGTATGCAAAATTCAAGCGTGGTGAAATGAGCACGGAAGACGGTGAACGCTGTGGACTCCCGAAAGAGGTGGTTACCGACGAAACATCAAAAAAATCCTCAAAATGATTTTGAATGACCGTAAGATGAAGTTGATCGAGATAGCAGAGGCCTTAAAGATATCAAAGAAACGTTTTGGTCATATCATTCGTCAATATTTGGATATGCGGAAGCTCTGTGCAAAATGGGTGCCGCGCGAGCTCACATTTGACCAAAAACAACAACGTGTTGATGATTCTGAGCGGTGTTTGCTGCTGTTAACTCGTAATACACCCGAGTTATTCCGTCGATATGTGACAATGGATGAAACATGGCTCCATCACTACACTCCTGAGTCCAATCGACAGTCGGCTGAGTGGACAGCGACCGGTGGACCGTCTTCGAAGCGTGGAAAGACTCAAAAGTCCTCTGGCAAAGTAATGGCCTCTGTTTTTTGGGATGCGCATGGAATAATTTTTATCGATTATCTTGAAAAGGGAAAAACCAAAACGGCAAAACGGCCCCATATGAAGAAGAAAAAAGTGTTGTTCCACCAAGACAACGCACCGTGCCACAAGTCGTTGAGAACGATGGCAAAAATTCATGAATTGGGCTTCGAATTGCTTCCCCACCCACCGTATTCTCCAGATCTGGCCCCCAGCGACCTTTTCTTGTTCTCAGATCTCAAAAGGATGCTCGCAGGGAAAAAAATTGGCTGCAATGAAGAGGTGATCGCCGAAACTGAGGCCTATTTTGAGGCAAAACCGAAGGAGCACTACCAAAATGGTATCAAACAATTGGAAGGTCGTTAAAATCGTTGTATCGCTCTTGAAGGGAACTATGTTGAATAATAAAAACGAATTTTGACAAAAAATGTGTTTTTCTTTGTTAGACCGGGGACTTATTAGCCAACCTGTTACCTCTAAATTTCCTATTTTAGGCAAATCGAATAAAAACTACGGTGTCTAGAAGCCAAAGACCCCAAATCGGGTGATAGGTTTATATGGCAGCTTATTAAAACCTGGACCGGTATAGCCCATCTTCGAACTTGACCTGCGTGCAGACAAAAGACGATTCTGTGCCAAAGTTCAGGACTTAGCGTTATTACAACAGACAGACGGACAGACGGACATGCTGTCTTAGAATTTCTTATCTGATCATCATGTCTTAGAATTTCTCACTGATCAAGAATATATATACTTTATATAGTCGGAAATCGATATTTCAATGTGTTTCAAACGGAACTTATTATCATCATTCTATGGTGGTGGGTATAAAAATATGGGAAATATGAAG
The DNA here is from genome assembly GCF_050003625.1 of Haematobia irritans. NCBI lineage: Eukaryota > Metazoa > Arthropoda > Insecta > Diptera > Muscidae > Haematobia > Haematobia irritans. Next base: position 161,499,700 of record NC_134399.1, read on the forward strand.
CGAGAGAAATTTTAATGCAATTGTACAAAAGAGCATTTATGATTTATCAGGCGATACATGTATTCCAGATAAAGGACAATTTTAGTAATACGAGTATTTGCAATTTTTGCTACTCATCAGAGGCGATTTTACAAGGATATTGGTTAGATCTCGCCAAGATATGTGGTCACTTGTGGGTTGTGATATATTATTTGGTCAAGTCGGGCGACTTGGAGCCTTATTTAAAACTCAACTGTTCTGTGGAAATTCTAGCATTACAGTGTGTAGGATATGGCTATGATATGGGGAAATCATCACAGAATTTGTGGGAATTTTGGCCATATTTTTATAAACCGGAAAAACGAATATATGAAGGCTTTATCTAAATCTGAACCAAATTAGATCAAACTTGACATACTTAAATATCATTTTAAATATATTCTCTGTGGAAACTATCCAGTTGATTGGAGGAAAATCCCATTGGAAATGGGTTTCAAATATGTAACAGTCTACCATATTTCCACAACTATGGTGTATATATATGGAAGCTATATCTAAATCTGAACCGATTTTGACTAAATTTGACATGCATAGGTAGAATATTAATTCTGCTATCTCTGCAAGATTTAACCTAAATGGGTGTATAACTTTGGCCCCCGCGATTATATGAGTGTAAATCGGACGAAAGATATATATGGGAGCTATATCTAAAACTGAACCGATTTCAACTAAATTTGGCACATATAACTATTCTATATAAACGTACCCCTTGTGCAAAATTTGAAGCAAATCATGGAAAAACTCTGGCTTTTGAGGCCATATAAGTCCAAATCGGACGAAAGATATATTTGGGAGCTACATCTAAATCAGAACCGATTTCAACCAAATTCGGCACACATAACGACACCATCAAAGGTACCTCTCGTGCAAAATGTGAAGCAAATCACGGCAGAACTCTGGTTTTGTGGCCATATAAGTTCAAATCGGACGAAAGATATATATGGGAGCTATATCTAAATTTGAACCGATTTCAATCAAATTTACCAAGCATTGGTAGAATGTCAATTCTACTCTCTATTCTGAGTCGATCGGTATATATTTTATGGGGTCTATAATCTGACCATTATAGGGTATAAAAAATCCGCTATCACCACTTGAACCCGGATTGCCTCCACCATACGCACTAACAGTCGCCTTAGCGCATTGCATCACCGACGGAGATGTCAAAAGAACGGCTAACGAATATTTTAAGACTTTTCATGGCTAAAGAAAAACGAAAGCCGTTCATGAAATCGTGAACGCTCGTGGATGAAATCGTGAACATTGCGTTTTAATTTTTCGTGATCTTTTCCGTTTCATTTTGTTACCGTCCGTTCACTATTTTGGAAGATAATTTCTTCTATTAGTGTAATGGAGGGTACCCGTATATACCTGATCTGGTGTACTTTGTACCATTTCGTACTAGTACTTATAAAAAATTAACAAACAAAAAAATTTTGACAACATTTTCTTTGGAAATAAAATTTTGACAAAATTTTCTGTGGAAATAAAATTTTGATAAAATTTTTATAGAAATAAAATTTGGACAAAAATTTCTATAGAAATAAAATTTTGACAACAAATTCGATAGAAATAAAATGTTGTTGTTGTTTTTTGATTTCAGCTTAAAACCATGCATTGACTAAACTACAAGTGTAGCTTAACCAACAGAGGAAACAATTTTGTCAAAATGTTCACAAAATTTTCTATGAAAATAAAATGTTGACAACATTTTCTTTGAAATAAAATTTTGACAACATTTTCTGTGGAAATAAAATTTTGACAACATTTTGTGTGGAAATAAAATTTTGATAAAATTTCTATAGAAATAAAATTTTGACAAAAATTTCCATAGAAATAAAATTTTGACAACAAATTCGATAGAAATAAAATTTTGTTGTTGTTTTTTGATTTCAGCTTAAAACCATGCATATACTATACTGCAAGTGTAGCTTAACCAACAGAGAAAAAAAATTTTGTCAAAATGTTCTATAGAAATAAAATTTTGACAAAATTTTCTACAGAAATAACATTTAGACAAAATTTTCTATAGAAATACAAATTTCACAAAATTTTCTATAAAAATAAAATTTTCGATAAAATTAAATTTTGACAAAATTTTCTATAAAAATAAGATTTTGGCAAAATTTTCTATAGAAATGCAAATTTCACAAAATTTTCTATAAAAATAAAATTTTGACAAAATTTTCGATAAAATTAAATTTTGACAAAATTTTCTATAAAAATGAGATTTTGGCAAAATTTTCTATAGAATTAAAATTTTCTATAGAAATATTATTTTGACACAGTTTTCTACAGAAATAAAATTTTGACAACATTTTCTGTAGATATAAAATTTGCACCAAATTTTCTATAAAAATAAAATTTTCTATAAAACTAAAATTTTAACAACATTTTCTATAGCAATAAAATTTTGACAAATTTTCTTTAATAAGAAATTTTTGACCAAATTTTCTATAGAAATATAATTTTGACAAAATTTTCTATAGGAATAAAGTTTTGATAAAATCTTCTATAGAAATAAGATTTCGCACAAAATTTTCTATAGAAACAAAATTTTGGACAAAATTATCTATTGAAATAAAATTTTGGACACAATTGTGTACAGAAATAAAATGTTGGACAAAATTTTCTATGGCAATAAAATTTTCTACAAAATTTTCCATGGCAATAAAATTTTGGACAAAATTTTCTATAGAAATAAAATTTTGGACAAAATTTTTTATAGAAATAAAATTTTGGACAAAATTTTCTATAGAAATAAGTTTTGGCAAAACTTTCTATAGAAATAAAATGTTGACATAATTTTCTATAGAACTAACAATTGACAAAATTTGTTAAGAAATACAATTTTGACAAAAAATTTATATAGAAAGAAAATTTCGACAAAAATTTCTTAAAATGTTGACAAAATATTTCTATAGAAATTAAATATTGAAAAAATTTTATATAGAAATAAAATCTTGACAAATATTCTTTAAAAAGAAAATTGTAACAAAATTTTCTAAAGAGATAAAATTTTGGACGAAGTTTTCTATGGAAAAAAAATGTCCACAAAATTTTCCATAGAAATAAAATTTTGACAAAATTTTCTTTAGAAATCAAATTTTGACAAAATTTTCTACAGAAATAAAATTTTGAGGAAAATTTTCTGTAGAAATAAAATTTTTGGCAAAAATTTTCTATAAAAATGAAATAAAAAAAAATTTAACAAAATTGTCTGCAGAAATAAAGTTTTTGGGGAAAATTTTTTATAGAAAAGAAATTTTGACAAAATTTTCTATAGAATTGAAAATTTTACAAAATTTTGATAAAATTTTCTATAGAAATAAAATTTTGACAAAATTTTCTGTTGAAACAGAATTTTGAGAAAATTTTCTATAAAAATATAATGTTGACATAATTTTCTATAGAACTAACTTTTGACAAAATTTGTAAGAGATAAAATTTTGACAAAAATTTCTTAAAATGTTGACAAATTTTTTTATGGAAATAAAATTTTGACAAAATATTTCTATAGAAATTAAATGTTGACAAAATTTTATATAGAAATAAAATTTTGACAAATTTTCTTTCAAAAGAAAATTGTGACAAAATTTTCTAAAGAAACAAATTTTTGAACGAAGTTTTCTATGGAAATAAAATGTCCACAAACTTTTCCATAGAAATAAAATTTTGAGAAAATTTTCTATAGAAATAAAATTTTGCCAAAATTTTCTATAGAAATAAAATTTGGAGGAAAATTTTCTATAGAAATAAAATTTGGAGGAAAATTTTCTATAGAAATAAAATTTTAACAAAATTTTATATAGAAATAAAATTTTGAAGAAAATTTTCTGTAGAAACAACATTTTCTATGAAATTTGACAAAATTTTGATGAAATTTTCTATAGAGATAAAATTTTGACGAAAATTATTTATAGAAATAAAATTTTCTATCGAATTAAAATTTTCTATAGAAATATAATTTTGACAACATTTTCTATAGAAATAAAATTTTGACAACATTTTCTATAGATATAAAATTTTCACAAAATTTTCTATAAAACTAAAATTTGAACAACATTTTCTATAGAAATAAAATTTTGACAACATTTGCTATAGAAATAAAATTTTGACAAATTTTCTTTAAAATGAAAATGTTGACCAAATTTTCTATAGAAATATAATTTTGAAAAAATTTTGTATAGGAATAAAGTTTTGACAAAATCTTCTATAGAAATAAGCTTTTGCACTAAATTTTCTATAGGAACAAAATTTTGGACAAAATTTTCTATAGGAACAAAATTTTGGACAAAATTTTCTATAGGAACAAAATTTTGGACAAAATTTTCTATAGAAATAAAATTTTGGACAAAATTTTTTACAGAAATAAAATGTTGGACAAAATTTGCTATGGCAATAAAATTGTGGACAAAATTTTCCATATCAATAAAATGTTGGACAAAATTTTCTATAGAAATAAAATTTTTGCCAAAATTTTGTAGAGAAATAAAATGTTGTACAAAATTTTCTGTGGCAATAAAATTTTGGACAAAATTTTCTATGGCAATAAAAGTTTGGACAAAATTTTCTATAGAAATAAAATTTTGGACAAAATTTTCTATAGAAATAAGTTTTTGCAAAACTTTCTTTAGAAATAAAATTTATGTAAAATTTTCTACTGAAATCAAATTTTTAAAAAAATTTTCAGTAGAAACAGAATTTTGAGAAAATTTTCTATAGAAATAAAATGTTGACATAATTTTCTATAGAACTAACTTTTGACAAAATTTGTTAAGAAATACAATTTTGACAAAAAATTTATATAGAAATAAAATTTGTACAAAAATTTCTTAAAATGTTGACAAAATTTTCTATGGAAATAAAATTTTGACAAAATATTTCTATAGAAATTAAATGTTGACCAAATTTTATATAAAAATAAAATTTTGACAAATTTTCTTTAAAAAGAAAATTGTGACAAAATTTTCTAAAGAAACAAAATTTTGGACGAAGCTTTCTATGGAAATAAAATGTCCACAAAATTTTCCATAGAAATAAAATCTTGACAAAATTTTCTATAGAAATAAAATTTTGAGGAAAATTTTCTGTAGAAATAAAGTTTTAAGCAAAAATTTTCTATAGAAATGAAATGAAAAAAAAAGTAAAATTTTAAATCCAAATCCAACATGCCCAAAAAAAAAAAATAACCAGTAATGATAGGCTAATAAATAATGCCATTATATCATTACATGTACTACGGTACACTATGTGTTCTTCGTACAGAATATTAGTCTAAATGAGCATCACAGATGATAAATGCATTTAGAAATGAAATTTTGACACAATTTTCTATAGAATTGAACATTTGACAAAATTTTGATAAAAATTTCTATAGAAATAAAATTTTCACGAAAATTTTTTATAGAAATAAAATTTTGGCAAAATTGTCCATAGAAACACAATTTTGACAAAATTTTCTATAGAAATAAAATGTTGACAACATTGTCCAAAGAAATTAAATTTTGTCAAAATTTTCTATATAAATAAAATTTTGAGAAAAATTTTCTTTAGCAATCAAATTTTAAAAAAATTTCTGTACAAATAAAATTTTCTGTAGAGTTAATATTTTGATGAAAATTTTCTATAGATCAGAGACGAGTCAAATTTACCTAATTCTAAGTCCTAACGGATTTTATTGAAATTGTTTTATTGACGAGTGCGTTAGCGGAACCGATAACTACGTAGGTTAGGTTATGTATAGTGACTGCCCGATATTTCAGGCTCACAAAGATTATTGAGAGCATTGATATACCACAGTGTTGAACTTCTCTTTTATCACTGAGTGCTGCTCGACTCCTTGTTAAGCTAAATGGCAAGGGACCACCTATTTATTGCTACCCATTGCACCCAGTTGGCCCCCTATGTAACAAATTTCGGTTTTATTCACGTTCACATCTCTCACTCAAAAATTATCGCTATCTTAAAGTGAATTAAAACTCATGCCCCTACTAAGTATCTTCTCAGGTCATATCTTAAAAAAATATTCACTTACTTAAATGTGGCCATGGCCACAGAAATTTATGAGCCACAATAACGACAAACGGTCAAAAGAAATGGAAATTTCGTTTTAAAATGTTTTACTTCATCATGTAATTTATTCATGTTGAAACGATGTTGTGCTATTGCCTCTGTTTTTCAATTCATAATTTCAAGGTTTTTCGACGCGAAAAAACAGCACAAAACGAAGTTTAATTCATTTTTACCACATAAAATATTTTTTCTTTGATACATTTTTGCTTTAGCATTTTTCGACTTTTGCTACCGTCTAACTGAGGAGGAGAACCTTTTTGTCTGTTTTTTTTTTTTTTTTTTTTTTTTTTTTTTTTTTTATCCGAAACGCATGTTGCTAATTAGCAACATTTACCCCTTTTTTCTACTGATGAGCTGAAGAAAAGAATCTGAAGACAAAATCATTTGAGGGGGAATAAAAAATTAAATACAAGGTAACCGAAGTGCCTAAGCAAGGCATTGAAGCACTAAATAGAGATGCCATGGGTAACATTGATTTTATAATGGGGGAATTTGGAAAGAAATAGCGGGTAACTAAATTTCTTTTTTGGTATTTTTAAATGTATGGCGTTGGAGTCATTTGGCTTCAATGTTAGCTATCAAATTGTGCCGAATCATGTGGTGTTACACTGAAATAAGAGTTTTCTTTTCTGAGATCTTTCAAAGTAAATTAAAAATTTTAGAGACAATAGTTGAATCGCTTATCATAAATTCGGATTAATTTGCTCTAAACGAAAATACCTTATACTAAAGGGGAATTTCGTTTGTCTAAAATTATGTTCCGCAGGAAAGTATTTTGTCTTTGGTTGTAGAAAGTCGACATTTGAAGCTTCATTAAACCGATAATTAATTACACTCCGAGTATCTATGGTGACTATATCAGGTTCTGTATTTATGAGAACCAGTTTTGTTTGAGTTTTAGAGGAATCTTAAAATTCGATGACAAAACGCCCTATGCATGATCTGAAATTTAAATTTTGAATAGTTCTGGGCCCATTAAGCAAGAGAAGACAATTGGGGAAATTTTAATTCCAGTTTCGGGCAATTTGGGTGATCAGTGCTCTCAAGACGGGCGAATATAAGGGCTATATCCATCATGCGTTTGAACCAATTGGCCAAGCAATTTTGCTACTATGATTGAGGCCATAGGTCAGGCCGAATCCTATTTGCCCTACATTCCCTGGTGCGTAGAAAGTTCTACTAAAGACTGTCATCCATAATCGATTTATTTGGGCTGTAGTAACACTCACCGATGTCACGGTATCTGAAAACTTCTTAACGTTGACTTCTACATTGTTTGTTAGTCCATAAGGAGTCTATTTTATATAAAGCAAGACAGAATAAACACATATATAAGGCAATTCTGTTTATTATGAGCCGATATGAACAAATTTTCAAACTGTAATTAGTGAGCTAAACTTCAAATCTCCCTGTGGCACCAAAAGTTAAATTTTTAGGTCAGTTAATATGGGGGCAAATAAAGTTTTTGATTTTTTTACAATCCAATTAAAATTTTAGTTGGAAACATTTTGGTGTTACTCTTTTGTGTGTGTCATGACGTACCGAATTTCAACCGGATCAAATGAAATTTTCTCCTCCAAGAGGCTACAAAACTAAATTTGGAACCGGTTTATTTGGTTATGGACCGATATGGACCAATTTTGGCATGGTTGTTATATACTAACACTACGTACCAAATTTCAACCGGATCGGATGAATTTTGCTTCTCCAAAAGGCTCCGGAGATCAAATCTGTGGACCGCTTATATGGGGGCTATATAATTATGGACCAATATGGACCAATTTTTGCATGGTTATTGGAGACCAAAGATTTACCCCACGTACCAAATTCTAACCAGATCGAATGCATTTTGCAAATTGAAAGCTCCGGAAACCAAGTCGGGGGTTCGGGTTATGTGGAGGATGTGCCAATATATCCCTATCTTACACCCAGAAAAAAAGGTAACCCACACAGAAAAAAATATCACCAAAATATTTCCAATTAAAAAGTTAATTGAAGTTGAAATTTTTTTCAATTAATAAATTATTTGGCACAATTAACTTTTAAATCAAGATAGAAACATTAAGTTCATTAAGTCAATGATTGAAAATTTTAAAATTTTTAATTAAAAAGTTAATTGATACAATTAACTTTTAATCAAATTCGGAAGACTAAGTCAGTTAAAAAAGTGATGAACATTTTTTAAAATGTTTAATTAAAAAAAAATTTTTTTCAAACAATCAATTGTTAATCCAAATAAAAATTCTAAGCCAATTCAAAATGTAATTGAAAATAGTTACCTTTTTTAATTAATAAATTAATTGAGTTTTGCAATCAACATCAATTAAATTTTTAATGAAATCAATTAATTTTTTAATCAAGAATTTTTTCTATGCCCAGTTAAACTGTGATTGATACTATCATTTTCGTGATTCAATTAAAAAATTAATTGGATCAATTAATTTCGCGATTGAATCAGAAAATTTTTTTTGTGCACCATGAAAAATATGCAGGCTAACTTTAAAATATTTAAATTAAAATTTGAAAAAATTAAGTAATTGCATTTTGACACTAAAAGGTTTATAATTATTGAATTTAAGAAAATTTTAGTAAAAATTATTTTTATACCCTGCGCCACACTGTGGAACAGGGTATTATAAGTTAGTGCATATGTTTGTAACACCCAGAAGGAGACGAGATAGACACATGGTGTCTTTGGCAATAATGCTCAGGGTGGGTCCCTGAGTCGATATAACCATTTCCGTCTGTCCGTCCGTCCGTCCGTCTGTCTATGAACACATTTTTGTGATCAAAGTCTAGGTCGCAATTTAAGTCCAATCGCCTTCAATTTTGGAACATGTTCCTAACTTGGGTCAGAATAGAACCCTATTGATTTTGGAAGAAATCGGTTCAGATTTCAATATAGCAGCCAGAGTTTTATATCGATTTGCTTGAAATTTTGTACAAACATAACACTTAGTGGTATAGTCAAGTGTGCAAATTTTGATTGAAATCGGTTCAGATTTAGATATAGCTCCCATATATATCTTTCGCCCGATATGGACTAATATAGTCCTAAAAGCCAGAGTTTTGGCCCAATTTGTTTGACATTTGGCACTAGGAGTACAATTAGTAGTGCAGTTAAGTGTGCAAAATTTGATTGATATCGGTTCAGATTTAGATATAGCTCCCATATATATCTTTCGCCCGAAATGGACTAATATGGTCCTAAAAGCCAGAGTTTTAGCCCAACTTTGTTGAAATTTTGCACAGGGAGTAGATTTAGCATTGTAGCTATGCGTGCCAAATTTGGTTGAAATCGATACAGATTTAGATATAGCTCCCATATATATCTTTCGCCCGATATGGACTAATATGGTCCTATAAGCCAGAGTTTTGGCCCAATTTGTTTGAAATTTTGCACTAGGAGTACAATTAGTAGTGTGCAAAATTTGATTGAAATCGGTTCAGATTTAGATATAGCTCCTATATATATCTTTCGCCCGATATGGACTAATACGGTCCCAGAAGCCAGAGTTTTACCCCAATTTGATTGAAATTTTGCACTAGGAGTACAATTAGTAGTGCAGTTAAATGCGCCAAATTTTATTGAAATCGGTTCAGATTTAGATATACCTATATATATCGTTCGCCCGATTTACACTCATATGACCACAGTGGCCAATCTTTTACTCCAATTTAATTGAAATTTTACACAGGGAGTAGAATTAGCATTGTAGCTATGCGTGCCAAATTTGGTCGAAATCGGTTCAGATTTAGATATAGCTCCCATATATATGTTTTTCTGATTTCGACAAAAATGGTCAGAATACCAACATTTTCCTTGTAAAATCGCCACTGCTTAGTCGAAAAGTTGTAAAAATGACTCTAATTTTCCTAAACTTCTAATACATATATATCGAGCGATAAATCATAAATAAACTTTTGCGAAGTTTCCTTGAAATTGCTTCATATTTAAATGTTTCCCATATTTTTTACTAACATTGTGTTCTACCCTAGTGCATTAGCCGACTTAAATTTTGAGTCTATAGAATTTGTAGAAGTCTATCAAATTCTGTCCAGATCGAGTGATATTTAAATGTTTGTATTTGGGACAAACCTTTATATATAGCCCCCAACACATTTGACGGATGTGATATGGAATCGAAATTTTAGATCTACAAAGTGGTGCAGGGTATAATATAGTTGGCCCCGCCCGACTTTAGACTTTCCTTACTTGTTTCTTTTTATACCCTCCACCATAGAATGGGGGTATAATTTTGTCATTCCGTTTGTAACACATTGAAATATTGCTTTAAGACCCCATAAAGTATATATATTCTGGGTCGTTGTGAAATTCTGAGTCGATCTGAGCATGTCCGTCCGTCCGTCTGTTGAAATCACGCTAACTTCCAAACGAAACAAGCTATCGACTGGAAACTTGGCACAAGTAGTTGTTATTGATGTAGGTCGGATGGTATTGCACATGGGCCATATCGGTCTACTTTTACGTATAGCCCCCATATAAACGGACCCCCAAATTTGGCTTGAGGAGCCTCTAAGAGAAGCAAATTTCATCCGATCCGGCTGAAATTTGGTACATGGTGTTAGTATATGTTATGGTCTCTAACAGCCATGCAAAAATTGGTGCACATTGGTCAATAATTATATATAGCCCCCATATAAACCGATCCCCCGATTTGGATTGCGGAGACTCTAAGAGAAGCAAATTTCATCCTACCTGGGTGAAATTTGGTACATGGTATAAGTATATGGTCTCTAATAACCAAGCAAAAATTGGTCCACATCGGTCCATAATTATATATAGCCTCCATAACATATAAACTAATCACCAGATTTGTCCTCCGGAGCCTCTTGGAAGACCAAACTTCATCTGATGCAGTTGAAATTTGGTACGTGGTGTTAATATATGGCCTCAAACATCCATGCCAAAATTGGTCGAAATCGGTCCATAATTTCATATAGCCCCCATATAAACCTATCCCCACATTTGACCTCCGGAGCCCCTTGGAATAGCAAAATTTATCCGATTCGGTTGAAATTTGGTACGTGATGTTAGTATATGGTATCAAACAACCATGCAGGAATTGGTTCATATCAGTCCATAATTATATATAGACCCCATATAAACCGATCTCCAGATTTGACCTCCGGTGCCGTTTGGGAGAAGCCAAATTCATCCGATCTGGTTGAAATTGAGTACGTGGTGGCAGTATATAATATTTAACAACCATGCCAAAAGTGGTCCATATCAGTCCATAATCATATATAGCTCCCATATAAACCGATCCCAAGATTTGGTTTTGGATCCTCTTGGAGGAGCAAATTTCATCCGAGTCAGTTGAAATTTGGTACATTGTGCTAGTATATGACCATTAATAACCATGCCCAACTAGGTCCATATTAGAGGTGTGCACGTTAGTAATAGTTTATTCACGCTCACACACACTCACGACTGAAAAATCATACTCACGCACACTCACGCACGATATTTTTTGGTAGGACTCACGCTCACGCACACTCACAAAAAGAAAATATGTACTCACGCACACTCACGCACGAAAACGTCGTGACTCACGAAAAATACCGTGACTCACGAAAAATATCGTGACTCACGGTAAATTTTATGATTAATTTACCTTACCGAGGTGTCTGAAAACATGAGCATTATTAAAATCGAGAGTGCTATTAAACTCTTAACATCTCAGGTGTCACTAAAATTGTAATTGAATTTAACTCTTAAGCGTTTTATGTTGGGGAGCAGGCATATTTTCGTGAGTGTAATTCTTTACTCACGCACACTCACGAAGATATTATTTTCGTGACTCACGCTAACGCACGACATTTTGGTTTGTTAATCACGCTCTTGCACACTCACGCTGTTGTCATGAGCGCGACTCACGGCTCACGCTCGAATCACGAAAATTTTCGTGAGTCACGACAATTTCGTGTCACGTGCACACCTCTAGTCCATATAGGTCTATAGTTATATATATATATATATATATATATATATATATATATATATATATATATATATATATATATATATATATATATATATATATATATATATCCCTCAGATAAATCGATCCACAATCATACAAAAATTGGTCCATATCAAGTTCATAATTATATATAGCCCCAATATATGCGACCCCCATATTTCAATTCTGGGTCTCTACGTACCGTGCAGAAGTTCATATCGATTCGTAATTATTTGTAGACTTAGGTTTAGGTTTAGGGTAGGTGGCAGCCCGATATATCAGGCTCACTTAGACTATTCAGTCTATTGTGATACCACATTGGTGAACTTCTCTCTTATCACTGAGTGCTGCCCGATTCCATGTTAAGCTCAATGACAAGGGACCTCCTTTTTATAGCCGAGTCCGAACGGCGTTCCACATTACAATGAAACCACTCAGAGAAGCTTTGAAACCCTTAGAAATGTCACCAGCATTACTGAGGTGGGATAATCCACCGCTGAAAAACTATTTGGTGTTCGGTCGAAGCAGGAATCGAACCCGCGACCTTGTGTATGCAAGGCGGGCATGCTAACCATAGCACCACGGTGGCTCCCATTTGTAGACTTACCTATACATACACTAATAGAAAAATAATACGTTCCATAGTCGTGAACGGACGGTGACAAAATGAAACGGAAACGTTCACAGAAAATCAAAACGGAATGTTCACAATTTCGTCCACGGGCGTTCACGATGTCATGAACGGCATTCGTTTTTCTTTGGCCATGAAAAGTCTTAAAATAATCGTCAGACGTTATTATGGCAACTCCCTCGGTGGTGCAATGTGCTAAGGCGACTGTTAACGCGTATGGTGCAGAAAACACAGGTTCGAGTCACGCTAGCGGAAATCTTTTTTTTTAATTTTGTTTATAAAGTCGTAACCATAACGTTTTCAGATCATGAACCCTGGTTGTTGTTTTGACAACATATGGTGTCATTTTATCGTTGTCAGATTGACACCGGCTGTTCACAGTTTGACACCACATGTTTGTTGATTCACTTCCATGAACGAATCGTTTTGAAATGTGCACGCCGTTCATGATTTTTTTTATGGGTGTACCTTTTTTGTCTAGTATATACCACGCATGGACTAACTCACAATTTAGAAAACGATGTTAAGAAGTTTTAAGATACCACAACCCAAGTAATTCGATTGTGGATGACAGTCTTTCGTTTCTACGCAATCCATGGTGGAGGGTACATAAGCTTCGGCCTGGCCGAACTTACGGCCGTATATTCTTGTTCTGTTTCTCTTTAAGAAAATGTCATAATGTGAAGGGAAAACTTGGAATTAAAAATTGTTAAAATATGTTTAGCGCTATATAAAGTTTAAGACAGACACAATTTAAGGAAAATTTATTCATTTCAGAAACATATGAATTTAAGTAAGACATGTTAAATTGAGAATGCATGTCAAATTGATTGAGTCTATCTTGTCAAAAAATAAAAAAAAACATATGTCCAAAATTTCAAAAGGATAACTCCATTATGGATTTCTGACAGACAGACGGATATCGTTAGATCTCCATCATCATATATACTCTTTAGGTTCGAAATCGACATCGATACTTCGATGTGTTACAAACGGAATGACAAACTTATTATACTCCCTATCAACATCCTATTGCGGTTAGGGGGGTTGTCTCTTATTTGGAGGGTTTGGGCAACCCCAGTTTTGAGGTGATACGTACCTACAACTAATGTTCGACACCAGAGTAAAGGATAGTTGTATGCAGAATGTATGTTTTGGAAATGTCTCAATCAGAGTGGGGAAGTTCTTCAACAATTGGTTCCAATGCATGCAAAAAGTATAGAGAACTTAATGGGGAATATTTTGAAAACTAACAAGGCGATTTTGGACGATTAATATTAGTTTTGTTCTCTAATACCACCTTTCATATCAAAAAGGCTATAGATATTTAAAAATAAAAAAATGGTTATTAAAGTTTACGGAGACGTTGCTTTATCAGATCGTGTAGCACAACAATAATCAGCTCGCTTTCTATAAATTTATAAAAAAATATTGATTAGAACCATCACATAACTTGCCTTAACTTCTCTAAGAAACTAATTGTTTACTATCGAATGGTTTGATCTATGTAAAAAAGGCTTTCTACAAAAAGAAATTCAATATTTGGGTAGCATATGAATATTTTAATGGACCTAGTAAACAATTGCGATTTTTTCTGAAATGAAATGGAACCATTTCCGAGTGATGCCCAATCTTCTAAGATCAATGTGAGCACTAAACTCCTCTGGCGACAATGACTGCCTTGAATCATGCGATGGGACAATTTTATTTTATTATGTTTTTTAATAATCCTCCTCCTCCTTAGTACATCCGAATTGATACGTTTCATTTAGAATATCGTAGAACTGTCCACGCAAGAATTTTGTTCCTACTTACTTACTGCGTTAAAACTTTGGACATCTCAACATCAATTCCTAACTATATATTTCTAAACCAAACACCCATATTCCGCCGACATCCCTACCATCATCCAAAAAAAAAAAATCTGATGAAAAGAATGAACGAAAAAAAATGTAGCCTGAACATTTTTCATACCAAAAGCAAAAAAATTTAATGAATTTGTGACCCCAAATAACAAATGAAGCAAAAAAAAAAAAAACAGTGCTTGAAATTTAAAATGTTCCTTCGCCACAACATTCGGTATTAACAAGAACTGTGAAAAAAAGATTATCAGATTGTGGGTAAAAATATTTGCACAAAATCTAATCAAAGTCAATTTAAAGCAATGACCACAAACTAAGAAGAAGAAGAATGAGAAAGAGTAACAGGGTAATGGTTGAACAGGAAACATCATTGAAACATCCAGTGATTGAGAGATGTATACATAAGGAGAGAAAGAGCATGAAAAGGGGTCACCACTCCCGGGCGATTAAAACCTCTTTCAAAATTCCGAAATAAATTGGAAGCGAATCCCTGTATCACATACTTAAAGTTGCAAATGTCGGCAACTTTAAGTATGTGATAAAAGCTCATAGAAACCAATATTTAGATTTGAGTATTTATACGCTCAAAGTGTCATAGTTTTTGCCAATCCTATACAAAAGGGTTTTCTAACAGGTGGTATTATTTGCATCACACGTCCAGCAAAACAACCATCGTCAAAAAAGGAGTAAAAATGTTATTTTTGGATCAGTAAGTGGTGCCAAATTGATGCAGAAGAGATGAATTTAAAATTGGCTTGTCATAGGACGGATTTTCACCATTTCAACAGCCTTTGCACTGAATTTGCATCACTTCTTAAGCTGTGATCCGAGAATTCAGTGTTTTGGATCCCAGGAAAAAAAATTTGGAAAAACACTACTTTAAAAGCACTTCCAAAAATGATCCCCCAAAGATGTTCTTTATTTTAACCTTTTAATTAATTATACCCTTCACCACTACTGTGGTACAGGGTATAATAAGTTTGTGCATTTGTATGTAACGCCAAGAAATAATTGTCATAGACCCATCTTTTAGTATACCGATCGGCTTAGAATTAAATTCTGAGTCGATTTAGCGATGTCTGTCTGTCTGTCTGTATATGTAATTTTGTGCACAAAGTACAGGTCGCAGTTTAAGTCCGATCGTCTTCAAAATTGACATAGCGTCTTTCTTCGGGTAGAAGACAATCGCTATTGATTTTGGAAAAAATCGGTTGAGATTTAGATATAGCTGCCATATATAGTTATCACCGATTTGATCATAATTCACGTATTTATGAACCGACGTTCTTCAAATTTTGTACATCTGAATGTTTTGTCAGTTCCGTAAAAACTGCCAAATATCAGCTAAATCGATTCAGATTTAGATATAGCTCCCCTATATATCTTTCGTCCGATTTGGACTTATATGGCCCCAAAAGCGAGAGTTTTGCTCTGATTTGCTTCAAATTTTGCACAACGAGTACGTTTAATAGTATCGTTCATTGTGCAAAATTTAGTTGAAATCGGTTCAGATTTAGATATAGCTCCCCTATATATCTTTCGTCCGATTTTGACTTATATGGCTTCAAAAGCCAGAGTTTTGCCCTGATTTGATTAAAATTTTGTACAAGAAGTACGTTTAATAGTATCGTTAATTGTGCCAACTTTAGTTGAAATCGGATCAGATTTAGATATAGCTCCCATATATATCTTTCGACCGATTTGGACTTATATGGCCCCGAAAGCCAGAGTTTTGCCTTGATTTGCTTCAAATTTTGCACAACAGGTACGTTTAATAGTATCGTTAAGTGAGCCTAATTTTGTTAAAATCGGTTCCGATTAAGATATAGCTCCCATATATATCTTTCGTCCGATTTGGATTTATATGGCCTCAAAAGCCAGAGTTTTGCCCTGAGTTGCTTGAAATTTTGCACAAGGAGTACGTTTTATAGTATCGTTAATTGTGCAAAATTTAGTTGAAGTCGGTTCAGATTTAGATATAGCTCCCATATATATCATTCGCCCGATTTGGACTAATATGTCCACAGAGGGTAAAGTTCTACTCTGATTTACATGAAATTTTGCAGAGGGAGTAGAATTGAACTTGAAACTTTGCACAGGCAGTAGAATTAAGGTTCTGCATATGCGTGTTTATTTTGGTTGAAATCGGTTCAGATTTTGATATAGCTCCCATATATATCTTTCGACCGATTTTCCGTCATATGACCACAGAGGTCAAAGTTGTTATTCCATTTACGTGAAATTTTTCACAGGGAGTAGATACAACATAGTAACTATACATGTGAAATTTGATTGCAATCGGTTCAGATTTCGATATAGATTCCATATATATGTTTTTCCTATTTAGGGAAAACTGGCCGAAATACCTACATTTTCCTTATCAAATCGCCACTGCTAAGTCGAAAACTTATCAAAATGACTCAAATTTTCCCATTACTTTATTACACATCTATCGACCGATAAATCATAAATACACTTTTGCGAAGTTGCCTCAAAATTGGTTCATATTTAAATGTTTCCTATATTTTTTTACTAACATTGTGTTCCACCTCAGCGCATTAGCCAATTTAATGTAAAATCTATAAGTATTGCAGAACTCTGTACAGATCTGCTCAGATATACAGAATATATGTGTATGGATTCATATAGCATCCAACACATTGGACGGATTTGATATGGTATCGAAAATGTGGACTTACAAAGTGGTGAAGGGTATAATATAGTCGGCCCCGCCCGACTTTAGACTTTCCTTACTTGTTTTTTTATAACTCGTTTTTATACCCTCCACCATAGGATGGGGGTATATTAACTTTGTCATTCCGTTTGTAACACATCGAAATATTGCTCTAAGACCCCATAAAGTATATATATTCTGGGTCGTGGTGAAATTCTGAGTCGATCTGAGCATGTCCGTCCGTATGTTGAAATCACGCCAACTTCCGAACGAAACAAGCTATCGACTTGAAATTTGGCACAAGTAGTTGTAATTGATGTAGGTCGTACGGTATTGCAAATGGGCCATATCGGTCCACTTTTACGTATAGCCCCCATATAAACGGACCCCCAAATTTGGCTTGCGATTGCTCTAAAAGAAGCAAATTTCATCCGATCCGGCTGAAATTTAGTACATGGTGTTAGTATATGGTCTCTAACAACCGTGCAAAAATTGGTGTATATCGGTCCACTTTTACGTATAGCCCCCATATAAACGGACCCCCAAATTTGGCTTGATATTGCTCTAAAAGAAACAAATTTCATCCGATCCGGCTGAAATTTGGTACATGGTGTTAGTATATGGTCTCTAACAACATTGCAAAAAGTGGTCCACATCGGTCCATAATTATATATAGCCCCCATATAAACCGATCCTCAGATTTGGCTTGCGGAGCCTCAAAGAGGAGCAAATTTCATCCGATACGGATGAAATATAAACCAATCTCCAGATTTGAACTCCGGAGCCTCTTAGAGGAGCAAAATTCATCCGATCCGGTTGAAATTTGGTACGTGGTGTTAGTATATGGTCTCTAACAACCATATCGGTCCATAATTATATATAGCCCTCATATAAACCGATTCCCAGATTTGGTTTGCGGATCCTCTAAGAGAAGCAAATTTCATCCGATGCGGCTGAAATTTGGTACATGGTGTTAGTATATGGTCTCTAACAACCTTGCAAAAGTTGGTCCACATCGGTCCATAATTATATATAGCCCTCATATAAACCGATCCTCAGATTTGGCTTGCGATTGCTCTAAGAGAAGCAAATTTCATCCGATCCGTCTGAAATTTGGTACATGGTATTAGTATATAGTCTCTAAGAACCATTCAAAAATTGGTCCATATCAGACCATAATTATATATAGCCCCTATATAAACCGATCCCCAGATTTGAACTCCGGAGCCACTTGGACGAGCAAAATTCATCCGATCCGGTTGAAATTTGCAACGTGGTAATAATATATGGCCGCTAATAACCATGCCAAAATTGGTTCATATCGGTCTATAGTTATATATAGCCGATCCCCAATCACACAAAAATTGGTCCATATCGGTTCATAATCATGCTTGCCACTCGAGCAAAAATAATCTAGCAAACTTTTATTTCTATAGAAAATTTTGTCGAAATTTTATTCCTATAGAAAATTTTGGCAAAATCTTATTCCTATTGAAAATTTTGGCAAAATTTTATTTCTATAGAAAATTTAGTCAAAATTTTACTTCTATAGAAAATGTTGTCAAAGTTTTATTTTGTCAAAATTTTATTTCTATAGAAAATTTTGTCAAACTTAATTATATAAGTATTTAATGGGCCATCTTAAGTTTAATATATACCACGTATGGACTACGTGGTAGATATTACGGTATTAGGAAGTTTTAAGATACCTTGTCATCTGCAAAAGCTACCGCAACCCAAGTAATTCGATTGTGGATGACAGTCTTCAGTAGAAGTTTCTACGCAATCCATGGTGGATTGCGTAGGTTTCTACGCAATCCATATTTTTAATGGGTAATTTTATCATTGTGAAGTAAAAAATTTTGTGATATTTTCCCAAATAAATTATTTTAATACCCTAAACCACATAGTGGTTAGGGTATAATAACTTTGATCTGCCAAAAAATGTGCCTACCAGAAATATTGATTTTAGACCCCATAAAATATATACCGATCGACTCATAATCACCTACTGAGTCGATGTAGCGCTTGGCAACCGTCCACCAGTTCGCAGGATTCCGGTCGCATTTATTTACCGATTTCGATGAAATTTAGTACAGAGTATAGTTTTGCCACAAGGACGAAGAACGCTATTGTAGTTGGAAAACATCAGATCAAATTTTGTTATGGGTCATATTAGGCCAATTTTAGGTATATTCCCCATAAAAACCAATCCCCAGAATTGACTTCGATCCAGTAAAAAATTTGGTATGTAATTTTAGTATATGCCCTCCAACAACCATGCAAAAATTGGTGCATATCGGTCCTTAATTGTATATAGCCCCCATATAAACCAATCCACAAATTTGACCTTCGGAGCCCTTTGGAAGAGCAAATTTCGTTCGATCCGATTGAAATTTGGCACTGCTATGTGGAGCCACCGTGATGCAATGGTTAGCATGCCCGCCTTGCATACACAAGGTCGTGGTTTCGATTCCTGCTTCGAACGAACACCAAAAACTTTTTCAGTGGTGGATTATCCCACCTCAGTAATTCAGGTGACATTTCTGAGTATTTCAAAGATTCTCTAAGTGGTTTCACTACAATGTGGAACGCCGTTCGGACTCGGCTATAAAAAGGAGGTCCCTTGTCATTGAGCTTAACATGGAATCGGGAATCTAGACCCTTAGATTCCCAGCAAAAAAAAAAGCGTCACCAAAAAACTAGCGAAAATGTTCTTTTTGGATCCGGATGTGGTGCAAAATTGGCGCAGAAGCGATGAATTTTACAGGGGCTTGCCATAGGACGGATGTCCACCATTTCAACAGCCGTTGCACTGAATTTGCATCACTCCTTAAGGTGTAATGCCAAATCAGTGTTTTGGTTGTGAATTAAGAAATTTTGTGATATTTTGACAAAAATAATAATTTTTACAATTTTATATGATTTTTAATGCATTCTAATTCTGTCTGGAGCTTTTGACATGTTTTTTTTTTAAATTCGCAGTTTTTCTAGAATGTGTTTAGCATTTTATACGGCAACATTTAAATAATTTGTACCATTTTATTAATTCTTAATTTGCTTTTATTCTATTTGAAACAAAAAATTAAATTTCGCATTAAAAATATGAAAAAATCGGGTTATAAAAAAATTGACTAAAATGGACTTACTGTGCAGTTAAAATAAATAATAACTTTAGGAGGACATTATTGGAAGTGATTTTAAAGTTATGACTTTAGAATAACTTTCAAATTTTTTTACTGGGTTACCTAAGCCAATGATAAAATCATTATTGTTATTTACTCATTTCTTATGCCTTTTAAATGAAAATCTTTATTAAAGATACAATTTAGCACATTATTAAATCAATATTAATTGCGGAAGATTAATTTGCCAATCTTACGAATTGTTCCATTTTCCGGTAATTCCCACAACACCATTTTATACAAATTGCCAAATTATTAATCACTTCGTGTCTGGACCATGTTCTCGCTTTCTGTCTTCCTTACATTTTTTAATGTTCCAGTCACTGTTTATCTCCTTTTTTTTTGCATTTCGTTTAAGGGTTAATTGTCAAATTCAAAATGAACTGAAAAAAAAATCGAATGAAAAAACTCGAAAACAACAAGCATCCAACCGAAGTCTAAACAAAACAAGCGCAAAAAAAGGACGACCAGAGAAAAAATCCCAAAAACAACGAAGCGTCCAAACTAATTAGTTAATGAAAGTAATTTTCTTTGTTCATGAAAAATTAATCCGTTCCAAGCATTCTCTATAGTCCCTTTCAAAGCTACATTATCCTTAGTTTAGTGAGAAAAGAAATATGCGAGAATTTTTGGTCCATTTTTATAAGTAGGACCCCCGTAAGTATGGTTGCAAAAATTTGGGATGTTCATTTTGTGTGTACTGGCTGTATATAATTGTTGTTGGAGTATTGTCTTTTATTTTGGACTATGAGCTACTTTAAATTGGGAACTATATTAAATTTATCGTTTAAGGTAGAATGAAATATTCACGGGGTAAATTTTGTGATTTTTCGTTAGTGTTAGTTTAATAATTGGCTTGATTTTTTTTCTGAAATTATATTTATTCATATTGACGATCAAAATTCATTTTTCACTCATGCTCACACACGATATATTTACTTTAGTCTCATTCACGGACATCCACAAAAGTTGATTTGAATTTTTTCAAAACTCTTGTGATTCACGTGTGTCAGGACGATTTCATATCACGTGCCCAATTCTCGTTTTGAAGATGACAGAAGTGATCCGCTTTTATACTCTTCCCCATCGGATGCTAAATTTGCCATTCCGTTTTTAACACATGTAAATATCGACTCCCGACCATATAAAGTGAAAAATGAAATTTTCAAGACGTTCTAACGATGCCCGTCTCTTTGCCTGTGTAATCAAGCTACAGCCTTTAATTTTGAAGTCTAATTCTGAAATTATGCACAAATTTATTTGTATACCCTCCACCATAGGATGGGGGGCGGATATCCACTTTGTCACTCCGTTTGTAACACATCGAAATATTGGCCTCGGACCCCATAAAGTATATATATTCTGGGTTGTGAAAAAAATTCTGAGTCGATCTAGCGTTGAAATCAATGTATTGGGAATTTTCCCCCAAATCGCCGATATTTTTTCGTGGCTGGAAATTTTGATTTGAAGACTTGGGGATTTGGTGGGAAATTTCCAGAAACTTGGTGATTTTTCGAAATCTGCTCAGTAAAATAAAAAAGAGTTAAAAGTTATGGTTTATATGAAATTCCTTGCTTCTAGATGTTAAAACAAGTAGGGAAAGTCTAAAGTCGGGCGGGGCCGAATATATTATACCCTTCACCACTTTGTAAGTCCACATTTTCGATACCATATCAAATCCGTCCAATGTGTTGGATGCTATATGAATCCATACACATATATTCAGTATATCTGAGCAGATCTGTACAGAGTTCTGCAATACTTATAGATTTTACATTTAAGTTGGCTAATGCGCTGAGGTGGAACACAATGTTAGTAAAAAACAAGTAAGGAAAGTCTAAAGTCGGGCGGGGCCGACTGTATTATACCCTGCACCACTTTGTAGATCTAAATTTTCGATACCATATCACATCCGTCAAATGTGTTGGGGGCTATGTATAAAGGTTTGTACCAAATACATACATTTAAATATCATTCGATCTGGACAGAATTTGATAGACTTCTACAAAATCTATAGACTCAAAATTTAATTCGGCTAATGCACTAGGGTGGAACACAATGGTAATAAAAAATATGTGAAACATTTAAATCTGAAGCAATTTTACGGAAACTTCGAAAAAGTTTATTTATGATTTATCGCTCGATATATATGTATTAGAAGTTTAGGAAAATTAGAGTCATTTTTACAACTTTTGGACTAAGCAGTGGCGATTTTACAAGGAAAATGTTGGTATTTTGACCATTTTTGTCGAAATCAGAAAAACATATATATGGAAGCTATATCTAAATCTGAACCGATTTCAACCAAATTTGGCACGCATAGCAACAATGCTAATTCTACTCCCTGTGCAAAATTTCAACTAAATCGGAGTTAAAAATTGGCCTCTGTGGTCATATGAGTGTAAATCGGGCAAAAGCTATATATGGGAGATATATCTAAATCTGAACCGATTTCAACCAAATTTGGCGCGCATAGTTACAATGCTAATTCTACTCCCTGTGCAACATTTCAACTAAATCGGAGTTAAAAATTTGCCTCTGTGGTCATATGAGTGTAAATCGGGCGAAAGCTATATATGGGAGATATATCCAAATCTGAACCGCTTTCAACCAAATTTGGCACGTATAGTTACAATGCTAATTCCACTCCCTGTGAAAAATTTCAACTAAATCGGAGCAAAAAATTGGCCTCTGTGGGCAAATGAGTGTAAATCGGGCGAAAGCAATATATGGGAGCTATATCTAAATCTAAACCGATTTGGCTGATATTTTGCAAGTTTTTCGAGACCCATAAAATATTCCGATGTACGGAATTTGAGGAAGATCGGTTGATATACACGCCAATTATGACCAGATCGATGAAAAATATATATGGCAGCTATATCTAAATCTGAACCGATTTTTTCCAAATCAATAGCCAAATTTTAGGACAATCGGACTAAAACTAAAAAAACACAAAAATACATCTACAGACAGACCGACAGACAGACGGACATCGCTAAATCGACTCAGAATTTAATTCTAAGCAGATCCGTATACTAAAAGGTTGGTCTATGATTACTCCTTCTTGGCGTTACATACAAATGCACAAACTTATTATACCCTGTACCACAGTAGTGGTGAAGGGTATAATAAATAGGGGAAACATTTAAATATGAACCAATTTTGATGCAACTTCGCAAAAGTGTATTTGTGATTTATCGGTCGATAGATGTGTAATAGAGTAGTAGGAAAATTTGAGTCATTTTGATGAGTTTTCGACTTAGCAGTGGCGATTTGATAAGGAAAATGTAGGTATTTCGGCCAGTTTTCCCTAAATAGGAAAAACATATATATGGAATCTATATCGAAATCTGAATCGATTGCAATCAAATTTCACATGCATAGTTACTATGTTGAATCTACTCCCTGTGCAAAATTTCACGTAAATCGGATAACAACTTTGACCTCTGTGGTCATATGACGGAAAAACGGGCGAAAGATATATATGGGAGCTATATCAAAATCTGAACCGATTTCAACCAAAATAAACACGCATATGCAGAACCTTAATTCTACTGCACTCTGCAAAATTTCACGTAAATCAGAGTAGCACTTTTCCCTCTGTGGGCATATTAGACCAAATCGGGCGAATGATATATATGGGAGCTATATCTAAATCTGAACCGACTTCAACAAAATTTTGCACAATTAACGATACTATAAAACGTACTCCTTGTGCAAAATATCAAGCAAATCAGGGCAAAACTCTGGCTTTTGAGGCCATATAAATCCAAATCGGACGAAAGATATATATGGGAGCTATATCTAAATCGGAACCGATTTTAACCGAATTAAGCACACTTAACGATACTATTAAACGTACTTGTTGTGCAAAATTTGAAGCAAATCAGGGCAAAACTCTGGCTTTTGAAGCCATATAAGTCAAAATCGGACGAAAGATATATAGGGGAGCTATATCTAAATCTGAACCGATTTCAACTAAATTTGGCACAATTAACGATACCATTAAACGTACTCGCTGTGCAAAATTTTAAGCAAATCAGGGCAAAACTCTCGCTTTTGGGGCCATATAAGTCCAAATCGGACGAAAGATATATATGGGAGCTATATATAAATCTGAACCGATTTAGCTGATATTTGGCAGTTTTTACGGGACTGACAAAACATTCAGATGTACAAAATTTGAAGAACGTCGTGAGTTATGATCAAATCGGTGATAACTATATATGGCAGCTATATCTAAATCTGAACCGATTTTTTCCAAAATCAATAGCGATTGTCTTCTACCCCAAGAAAGACGTTATGTCAAATTTGAGGACGATCGGACTTAAACTGCGACCTGTACTTTGTGCACAAAATTACATATACAGACAGACGGACGGACATCGCTAAATCGACTCAGAATTTAATTCTAAGCCGATCGGTATACTAAAAGATGGGTCTATGACAATTATTTCTTGGCGTTACATACAAATGCACAAACTTATTATAACCTGTACCACAGTAGTGGTGAAGGGTATAAAAAGGGCTTAAAGAAGCACAGAGAATCTTCAAAACTTTCCTTCTTTATACCCACCATCATAGAATGGTGACGGGGGTATAATAAGTTTGTCGATTTCCGATTATATAAATATATATATTCTTGATCAGGGAGAAATTCTAAGACGATATAACGATGTCCGT
The DNA here is from genome assembly GCF_050003625.1 of Haematobia irritans. Taxonomy (NCBI): domain Eukaryota; kingdom Metazoa; phylum Arthropoda; class Insecta; order Diptera; family Muscidae; genus Haematobia; species Haematobia irritans. The sequence continues at coordinate 161,524,839 of NC_134399.1, forward strand.
CTGTCTGTCTGTCTGTCTGGCTATCTGTTTATTGTAATCACGCTACAGTCTTCAGTAATGAAGCAATTGTGCTGAAATTTTGCACAAACTCATCTTTTGTCTGCAGGCAGGTCAAGTTCGAAGATGGGCTATATCGGTCCAGGTTTTGCTATAATCCCCATATAAATCGACCTCCCGATTTGGGGTCTTGGGCTTATAGAAATCGTAGTTTTTATCCAATTTGCCTGAAATTTTCTAGAGGTATTTTCGGGCCATAAAGAGGTGTGCCAAAAATGGTGAGTATCGGTCCATGTTTTGGTATAGCCCCCATATAGACCGATCTCCCGATTTTACTTCTTGGGCTTATAGAAACCGCAGTTTTTATTCAATTTACCTGAAATTGGAAATCTAGAGGTATTGTAGGACCACAAATACGTGTGCCAAAAATTGTGAGTATCGGTCCATATTTTGGTATAGCCCCCATATAGACCGATCGCCCGATTTTACTTCTTGGGCTTATAGAAACCGCAATTTTTATCCAATTTATCTGAAATTGGAAATCGAGAGGTACTTTGGAACCACAAAGAGGTGTGCCAAAAATGGTGAGCATCGGTCCATGTTTTGGTATGGTCCCCATATAATCCGACCTCCCGATTTGGGGTCTTGGGCTTATAGAAGTTTTTATCCAATTTGCCTGAAATTGAAAATCTAGAGGTACTTGAGGACCATCAAATGGTGTGCCACAAATGGTGAGTATCGGTCCATATTTTAGTATAGCCCCCATAAGAACGATCTCCCGATTTAACTCCTTGGGTTTCTAGAAACCGTAGTTTTTATGCGATGTGCCTGAAATTGTAAATATTCTCGTATTTTGGGCTCACAAAAACGTGTATCGGATTAAGTTTTTATCGGTCTTTTAGTAATGCCTCCATATAGACCGACTGCACTTCTTGAGGGTATAGAAGGGGCACTGATCATGAAAATTGCTTGAAACTCAATGTAAAATTTCCAGATTTTACTTCTCGGGTGAAAATCTACAGATTTAAGATTTCAAATCAAGACGTTATTTCATAATTTTCGTGCACACTTACAAGAGATGTTAATGATTCCTCTAAAACTCAAACAACAATGGTTCTTATAAATCCAGAATCAGATATAGTCCTCATAGGTGAAATCTTTAAATTAATCTTCGGGAAGTGTCCTCAAGCCCTCCTGAAATTTCAAAGGAAACCCTAATATTTGGTTCATGATGGTGGGTATTTAAGATTCGGCCCGGCCGAACTTACTGCTGTATTTACTTGTTTTATTCTATGGCATTTATAATTTTCTATTTCCTAAAAAATTTAATTTTCGTAAATTTCGTAAGGACTCGGGTCGAAGTGTTGTCTATGCATCTGCGTACATCACAGATTTTGAATATATACCCATAAAGAATAGAATTTATATCGAAGCAACAACGCTTTTTGATCGATCACCCAATTTTATTTTTATTTCTCATTTAGAAGATGCTTTGCATAAGATAAAAATTCGATGACTATTTATAACCATAATTAACAGGTTGGCTGATAAGTCCCCGGTCTAACAAAGAGAACACACATTTTTTTTCAAAATTTGTTTTTATTATTCAACATAGTTCCCTTCAAGAGCTATACAACAATTATAATGACCTTCAAATTTTTTGATACCATTTTGGTAGTACTCCTTCGGTTTTGCCTCAAAATAGGCCTCAGTTTCGGCGATCACTTCATTGCAGCCAACTTTTTTCCCTGTGACCATCCTTTTGAGGTCTGAGAACAAGAAAAAGTCGCTGGGGCCAGATCCTGAGAATACGGTGGGTGGGGAAGCAATTCGAAGCCCAATTCATGAATTTTTTTGCTATCGTTCTTAATGACTTGTGGCACGGTGCGTTGGCTTGGTGGAACAACACTTTTTTCTTCTTCATATGAGGCCGTTTTGCCGCGATTTCGACCTTCAAACGCTCCAATAACGCCATATAATAGTCACTGTTGATGGTTTTTCCCTTCTCAAGATAATCGATAAAAATTATTCCATGCGCATCCCAAAAAACAGAGGCCATTACTTTGCCAGCGGACTTTTGAGTCTTTCCACGCTTCGGAGATGGTTCACCGGTCGCTGTCCACTCAGGCGACTGTGGAACGCCGTTCGGACTCGGTTATAAAAAGGAGGTCCCTTGTCATTGAGCTTAACATGGAATCGGGCAGCATTCACTTGCCACTTTGCCAGCGGACTTTTGAGTCTTTCCACGCTTCGGAGACGGTTCACCGGTCGCTGTCCACTCAGCCGACTGTCGATTGGACTCAGGAGTGTAGTGATGGAGCCATGTTTCATCTATTGTCACATATCGACGGAAAAACTCGGGTGTATTACGAGTTAACAGCTGCAAACACCGCTCAGAATCATCAACACGTTGTTGTTTTTGGTCAAATGTGAGCTCGCGCGGCACCCATATTGCACAGAGCTACCGCATATCCAAATATTGACGAATGATATGACCAACACGTTCCTTTGATATCTTTAAGGCCTCTGCTATCTCGATCAACTTCATTTTACGGTCATTCAAAATCATTTTGTGGATTTTTATACCCTCCACCACAGGATATACCCCCCATCCTTTGTCATTCCGTTTGTAACACATAGAAATATTGCTCTAAGACCCCATAAAGTATATATATTCTGGGTCGTGGTGAAATTCGGAGTCGATCTGAGCATGTCCGTCCGTCCGTCTGTTGATATCACGCTAACTTCCGAACGAAACAAGCTATCGACTGGAAACTTGGCACAAGTAGTTTTTATTGATGTAGGTCGGATGGTTTTGCAAATGGGCCATATCAGTCCATTTTTACGTATAGCCCCCATATAAACGTACCCCCAAATTTGGCTTGCGAGGCCTATAAGAGAAGTAACTTTCATCCGATCCAGCTGAAATTTGGTACATGGTGTGAGTATTTGGTCTCTAACAACCATGCAAAAATTGGTCCACATCGGTCCAAAATTATATATAGCCCCCATATAAACCGATCCCCCGATTTGGCTTGCGAGGCCTCTAAGAGAAGCAAATTTCATTCGATCCAGCAGAAATTCGGTACATGGTGTTAGCATATGGTCTGTAACAACCATGCAAAAATTGGTCCACATCGGTCAATAATTATATATAGCCCCCATATAAACCGATACCCCGATTTGGATTGCGAGGCCGCTAAGAGAAGCAAATTTCATCCGATCCGGCTGAAATTTGGTACATAGTGTTAGTATATGGTCTCTAACAACCATGCAAAAATTGGTCCACATCGGTTGATAATTATATATAGCCCCCATATAAACCGATACCCAGATTTGGATTGCGAGGCCGCTAAGAGAAGCAAATTTCATTCGATCCGGCTGAAATTTGGTACATAGTGTTAGTATATGGTCTCTAACAACCATGCTAAAATTGGTCCACATCGGTCAATAATTATATATAGCCCCCATATAAACCGATACCCCGATTTGGATTGCGAGGCCGCTAAGAGAAGCAAATTTCATCCGATCCGGCTGAAATTTGGTACATAGTGTTAGTATATGGTCTCTAACAACCATGCAAAAATTGGTCCACATCGGTTGATAATTATATATAGCCACCATATAAACCGATCCCCCTATTTGGATTGCGAGGCCGCTAAGAGAAGCAAATTTCATTCGATCCGGCTGAAATTTGGTACATAGTGTTAGTATATGGTCTCTAACAACCATGCTAAAATTGCTCGATATCGGTCCATAATTATGTATAGGCCCCATATAAAGCGATCCCCAGATCTAACCTCCAGAGCCCCTTGGAAGAGCAAAATTCTTCCCATTCGGTTGAAATTTGGTACGTGATGTTAGTATATGGTATCCAACAACCATGCAGGAATTGGTTCCTATCAGCCCATAATTATATATAGCTCCCATATAAACCGATCCCCAGATTTGACCTCCGGTGCCTTTTGGAGAAGCAAAATTCATCCGATCTGCTTGAAATTTGGTACGTGGTGGAAGTATATGATATTTAACAACCATGCCAAAAATGGTCCATATCAGTCCATAATCATACATAGCTTCATATAAACCGATCCCGAGATTTGGTTTTGGAGCCTCTTGGAGGAGCAAATTTCATCCGAGTGAGTTGAAATTTGGTACATTGTGCTAGTATATTGTCGTTAACAACCATGCCTAAGGTCCATATCGGTCTATAGTTATATATGGCCCTCAGATAAATCGTTCCCCAATCACACAAAAATTGGTCCATATCAAGTTCATAATTGTATATAGCCCCCATATAAGCGACCCCCATATTTAAATTCTGGCTCTCTACGTACCGTGCAAAAAGTCCATATCGATTCCTAATTATTTGTAGACTTCACTATACATAACTTTTTTGTCTAATATATACATCGTGTGGACTAACTCACAATTTAGAAAACGATGTTAAGAAGTTTTAAGATAACACAACCTAAGTAATTCGATTGTGGATGTTGGTCTTTCATAGAAGTTTTTTTCGCAATCCATGGTGGAGGGTACATAAGATTCGGCCTGGCCGAATGTACGGCCGTATACACTTGTTTTTGATGTTTTCGTCGGTAACCTCCTCTTTCGGGCGTCTACTGCGTTCACCGTCCTCCGTGCTCATTTCACCACGCTTGGATTTTGCATACCAATCAATTATTGTTGATTTCCCTGGGGGCAGAGTGCGGAAACTCATTATCAAGCCAAGTTTTTGCTTCCACCATATTTTTTCCCTTCAGAAAACAGTATTTTATCAAAACACGAAATTCCTTTTTTCACATTTTTTCACAATAACAAAAGTTGTTTAACAAAAGACGCTCTATCTCACAAACTAATTGACTTGCAGACGTCAAATATTGACACGAATCATTTGAAGGTTGGTATAAAAATAATATGCATTTAATACTAGCGACGCCATATATGTGTCAGACTGGGGACTTATCAGCCAACCTTAGTACACTGGTAGAAAAACTACGTTACATTAGCAAAATTTGTTTTTAAAATTGAGCAAAAGAAACAAAGTTGTTAATATAACGAAATTTTACGTTATTTTTATGAAATTTATGTTCATCAACGAAACGTTTTGTACTATTAATGAATATTTTTTATGTTAGCCTGATATCAATGCAGGCTGGTTCAATGTCCAAATCATTTAAACTAGAAATTATTACAATATTTATTCGAGCTTATTGGACAGAAAGATTAAGGGAATTGACATAATTAAGTTACTGAAAAGAAAATGCCAGATACCCATCTCGCAAGCCTGACTATACATATATGTTTCAGTGTTGGCCACTACACATTTCCATAGTCTTTAGCGAGATCTGGCCGGGTGAGATGATTCAATGTGGTTCATTTATGTTAATTTCTTATGAAATTTACATACGAGAATTATTCTTCCCAAATTTAACCATTTTTCACCCGCACTGTGCATCATCTTTTCGTATAACTTTACAATCCCTTAATCTTATTTCTAGATTTCGATTTGTTACTACACTAATGTACCAACAAATCGAAATCTATTTTTTACAGACCTAAAAAATGTCTGAAAAATCCTGAAATATAAAAGGCAACCACCGTGAGCGATGTGATTTTTAGAGTTGGCATTTCTAGTCAACATATTTTCCAGCAAAATAAGTCACAAGGCTCAAAACAAACTATTAGTGAATCTCCCTCAGTAAGAATTTAACCATATGTGTTATCCTGGAGTCTATGTAGGGTCTATACTCATCCATTGTCTAAAACATTGACTTAATGCAATAAAACTAAGAAACTAAAAAGGCACGTCGTAGGGTTTTTATATTTCGTTGTCTTAGATCCCCTTATCTCGTGCTAGAATATTTGTTATTTTGTTTACACCAGATTCAATATTTTAGCCATAAGTACGACGAACAAGAAGAACTCGAATTAATTAAAGAATTTTAAATGCAAATTTGTTTTTGTTCTTATTGTCCGCCACCACTGCGGAAAGCTGTTGCTAAAAAAAAGAGAGCAACAAAAAAAACCCTACTGGAACCCAAATGAAGCGAACTGAATCAATGCCGGGATGGTTGCAGGACTGCTTTACTGACATAGTCATTCGACCGACAATTCTCTGTTAAATGGATGTCTGGTTGCTTGGTTTGTTAAGTATACGGATGTGTGTGTGTGTGCGTGAGGTGGAGAAGGGGGACTGATGTTATATTTGATGTTACAAACAACCGACGAATTCCAGCAACATCAGCAACTCATTCCGCATTGCTTTTGTTGCTCATTTGGGTTTCATACTAGTAACGATGTTTGTTGGTTGTCTTTTTGTTGTCGTGTCCGTGCGTGTGTGTGTGTATGTGTTGTCCTCATCTCTATAGAGCATTCTGTTGACTGTCAGTATGATTAGGTCAATAATGCATGAATAAATTACTGGAAAATATTTCAAATTAATTTTCCAAGGATATATATATTTTTTTTCTTCCCATGAAAATAACATCCGCCAACTGAGCCTTTGTTAATGTAGAAAAGGCGAAAACAAAAACAAACAAGGGATAATAGATATTTAATGAATAATTTATAATTATGTTACGTAGTTAATTAGGGAAAAAGTCATTCATGCGGACCTGGCTTCGTTCATTTCTCCTTGAGAATAAGAAGAACTGACTGCGTTATAATATGGTCAATGTTAAGGCACAATGTGTGACATTTTATGATAGTTCAAAAAAATATCATCGACATTCGAATGAACTTATAGATTAAAAAACAAGTAAGTAACGTCGAAGGTCGGGTGGAGCCGACTATATTATACCCTTCACCACTATATAGACAAACATTTGTGTTACCATCTCAACTACACGCAAAAAAATAATTATTTCCTCCCAAACGAAATTTTAGACAAACAAAATTCGTTTCTCATTTGCTTTTCGCTGTAAGGAAGTGTATTTGGAAGAAAAGTATATACTTTTTGTGATAAACGTTTATTCTTTTCCAGGATGTAAAAACAATTTCATAAAGACTAACTCCAAAAAAAAAAAAACATTGTTTTCATCCACGAGGTTTATTAGTTCGTAACACCTTTTCCTGTAATACCAACAATGTAGAAGAAATTATACGATTTTATAAATTTTTAAAATTTGTTTACCTTTCGCCTGGACGGAGAATCGAATCGAGGACCATGCACTTTGTAAGCCAACACACTAACTACTGAGCTATGTACCTGTTATGGTCATCAATAGATAATTATCCATATAACTTATATTTATATAGTACAGCTTGCGGCGCCAACGAATCGAATAAACAATGTTTATTTAACAGAAACAAACATTTAGTTTGGCACCGTGGAGCAGTGGTTGCTACGTACGACTTGCATGCCAAGGGTCGTGGGTTCGATCCCTGCTTCGACCAAAGTTTTTTTTTGTTTTTTTTTTTTTACATATATTCCAGATATGTTCGGAAGATTCCGAAAAAATGTTCAACATTACATTGTACTATATTAAATTTTGAACTGTAAATGTTTCTTATTAAAGACCTAAAGTCAGAAAAGAACAGTGTTTGATATAAACGCAATGTACTGTGTGTTGTTTCAAAAATAACTTTTTATACCCTGCTCCACACTGTGGAACAGGGTATTATAAGTTAGTGCATATGTTTGCAACAGCCAGAAGGAGACGAGATAGACACATGGTGTCTTTGGCAAAAATGCTCAGGGTGGGCTCCTGAGTCGATATAGCCATGTACGTCTGTCCGTCTTTACGTCTGTCCGTGAACACATTTTTGTAATCAAAGTCTAGGTCGCAGTTTTAGTCCAATCGACTTCAAATTTGGCACAAGTATGTGTTTTGGCTCAGAATAGATCCCTATTGATTTTGGAAGAAATCGGTTCAGATTTAGATATAGCTCACATATATATATTTCGCCCGATATGGACTTATATGGCCCCAGAAGCCAGAGTTTTACCCTAAGTTGCTTAAAATTTTGCACAAGAAAACAAATAGTACTATAGTTAAGTGTGCCAAATTTTATTGAAATCGGTTTAGATTTAGATATAGCTCCCATATATATCTTTCGCCCGATATGGACTAATACGTTCCCAGAAACCAGAGTTTTACCCCAATTTGGTTGAAATTTTGCACAGGGAGTAGAATTAGCATTGTAGCTATGCGTGCCAAATTTGGCTGAAATCGGTTCAGATTTAGATATAACTCCCATATATAGCTTTCGCCCGATTTACACTCATATGACCACAGAGGCCAATTTTTTGCTCCGATTTGGTTGAAATTTTGCACAGGGAGTAGAATTAGCATTGTAGCTATGCGTGCCAAATTTGGTTGAAATCGGTTCAGATTTAGATATAGCTCCCATATATATGTTTTTCTGATTTCGACAAAAATGGTCAAAATACCAACATTTTCCCTTAAAATCGCCACTGCTTAGTCGAAAAATTGTAAAAATGACTCTAATTTTCCTAAACTTCTAATACATATATATCGAGCGATAAATCATAAATAAACTTTTGCGAAGTTTCCTTAAAATTGCTTCAGATTTAAACGTTTCCCATATTTTTTTACTAACATTGTGTTCCACCCTAGTGCCGACATAAATTTTGAGTCTATAGATTTTGTAGAAGTCTATCAAATTCTGTCCAGATCGAGTGATATTTAAATGTATGTATTTGGGACAAACCTTTATATATAGCCCCCAACACATTTGAGGGATGTGATATGGTATCGAAAATTTAGATTTACAAAGTGGTGCAGGGTACAATATAGTCGGCCCCGCTCGACTTTAGACTTTCTTACTTGTTTTTATTGAAAAAATAAAAATTTTGTAACAAGCGAATTTTTTTGGTGATACAAATTTAAAATTTTCGAAGCAATTCAAAAAACTCTAACAAAAGAAAATGGTTTTCGGTACACGTTTTTGCACTCTAGTAATATTTACAATTTTTATACCCTCCAACATAGGATGCGGGGTATATTGACTTTGTCATTCCGTTTGTAACACATCGAAATATTGCCCTAAGACCCCATAAAGTATATATTCTGGGTCGTGGTGAAATTCTGAGTAGATCTAAGCATGTCCGTCCGTCCGTCTGTTGAAATCACGCTAACTTCCGAACGAAACAAGCTATCGACTTGAAACTTGGCAAAAGTAGTTGTTATTGATGTAGGTCGGATGGTATTGCAAATGAGCCACATCGGATAACTTTTTCGTATAGCCCCCATATAAACCGATCCCCAGATTTGACTTGCGGAGCCTCTAAGAGAAGCAAATTTCATCCGATCCGTTTGAAATTTGGTACGTGGTGTTAGCATATGGCCTCTAACAACCACGCCACAATTGGTCCATATTGGTTCATGATTATATATAGCCCTCATATAAACCGATCCTCAGATCGGTTTATATGAAGGAGCAAAATTCATCCGATCCGGTTGAAATTTGGCGCTTGTATATGTCCGATAAAAACCATGCCAAAATTGGTCCGTATCGATCTATAGTTATATATAGCCTCCAGACAAACCGATCCCCAATCACACAAAAATCACGATTGCCACTCGAGCCAAAAATAATCTACCACAATTTTATTGCCATTGAAAATTGTGCCCAAATTTTATATTTCTATAAAAAAATTCAAAATTTTATTTCAATAGAAAATTTTGTTAAAATATTATTTCTATAGAGAATTTTGTCAAAATTTTATTTTTATAGAAAAATATAATTTCTATAGAAAATTTTATCAAAAATTTATTTCTGTAGAAATTTTTGTCAAAATTTTATTTCTATAGAAAATTTTGTCAACATTTTATTTCTTTAGGAAAATTTTGTCAATATATAATTTCTATGTTATTTTTATAGAAAATTTATGAAGCACCTCTTAGTTGGAGAGGAATATTTTGCAAAACATCAAGAGTTCTACCAATCAACCATACAGGAAAAAATCTGCCATTTTTGGTAGACTCGTGTTTATAATTGTATGTAGCCCCTACGAGTATATAAAGCGACCCCCAATATTTTAATTCTGGCTCTATAATTACCGCACAAACGTTCATATTGGTTCGTAATTATTTCTTCCCTATAACAGGTTGGCTGATAAATCCCCGGTAGATGGCGTCGCTAATATTAAATGCATATTATTTTTATATAGTACCAAACTTCAAATGATTCGTGTCAAAATTTGACGTCTGTAAGTCAATTAGTATGTGAGATAGAGCGTTTTTGTGAAGCAACATTTGTTATTGTGAAAAAAATGAAAAAAAAGGAATTTCGTGTTTTGATAAAATACAATTTTATGAAGGGAAAAAATACGGTGGAAGCAAAAACTTGGCTTGATAATGGGTTTCCGGACTGTACCCCAGGGAAATCAACAATAATTGATTGGTATGCAAAATTCAAGCGTGGTGAAATGAGCACGGAGGACGGTAAACGCAGTGGATCGTAAAATGAAGTTGATCAAGATAGCAGAGGCCTTAAAGATATCAAAGGAACGTGTTGGTCATATCATTCATCAATATTTGGATATGCGGAAGCTCTGTGCAAAATGGGTGCCGCGCGAGCTCACATTTGACCAAAAACAACAAGGTGTTGATGATTCTGAGCGGTGTTTGCAGCTGTTAACTAGTAATACACCCGAGTTTTTCCCGTCGATATATGGCAATGGATGAAACATGGCTTCATCACTACACTCCTGAGTCCAATCGACAGTCGGCTGAGTGAAGAGCGACCGGGGAACCGTCTCCGAAGCGTGGAAAAGTCCGCTGTCAAAGTAATGGCCTCTGTTTTTTGGGATGCGCATGGAATAATTTTTATCGATTATCTTGAGAATGGAAAAACCACCAACAGTGACTATTATTTGGCGTTATTGGAGCGTTTGAAGGTTGAAATCGCGGCAAAACGGTCCCATATGAAGAAGAAAAAAGTGTTGTTCCACCAAGACAACGCACTGTGCCACAAGTCATTGAGAACGATGGCAAAAATTCATGAATTGGGCTTCGAATTGCTTCCCCACCCACCATATTCTCCAGATCTGGCCCCCAGCGACTTTTTCTTGTTCTCAGGGAAAAAAATTGGCTGCAATAAAGAGGTTATCGCCGCATGGACTAACTTACAATTTAGAAGATGATGTTGGCCGCAACCCAAGTAGTTCAATTGTCTTTAGTAGAAGTTTCTACGCAATCCATGGTGGAGGGTACATAAGATTCGGCCTGGCCGAACTTACAGCCGTATATACTTGTTTCTACTCATCAGTGGCAATTTTACAAGGATATTGGTTAGATCTCGCCAAGATATGTGGTCAAGTGTACATCATAGCGTATGAAGATCAATTCTGCATAATATTTATCATACGCACCCTATACCCGTACGTGAAATATGGACGGTGCCACATACAACCAGTGTATTTTCTGGCTCTTGTCCCCAAATTATTATGTTCGGCCACCTTGTATTTATGAACGAAAATTTACTTCTAAATATTCAAGTAGAAAAATTGGGTGGTAGACACGTTGCCAAAGTTGGTAGAATTCTACCAGAAATGGTAGATTTTTTATTGTTTGGTAGATTGGTAGAATTTGTGATGTTTTGGTAGATTTTGCAAAGAGATACTTCATAAATATTCTATAGAAATAAACTTCTGACAAAATTTTCTACATAGAAATAAAATTTTGAGAAAATTCATACAGAGAAATAAAGTTTTAACAAAATGTTCTATATATGTTCCATATTCAGTTCTTGACCGGTATATATAGGGAAGAAGTAATTACGAACCGATATGAACGTTTGTGCGGTAATTATAGAGCCAGAATTAAAATATTGGGGGTCGCTTTATATACTCGTAGTGGCTGTACACAATTATAAACAAGAGTCTACCAAAAATGGCAGATTTTTTTCCTGCATGGCTGATTGGTAGAATTCTTGGTGTTTTGCAAAATATTCCTCTCCAACTAAGAGGTGCTGCATAAATTTTGTACAGAAATAACATAGAAATTATATCTTGACAAAACTTCATAAAGAAATCAAATGCTGACAAAATTTTCTATAGAAATAAAATTTTGTTAAATATTTATTTCTATATATAGCATTTTCTCAAAATTTTATTTCTACAAAAAATTTTCTCAAAATTTTATTTTTATATAGAACATTTTGTTAAAATTTTTTTTTCTATGTAGACATTTTTTTCTATTTTTTCCATATTTCTATATTAGTAAAAATATTTTTCTATATAGAAAACTTTCTCAAAATTTTATTTTTATATAGAATATTTTCTCAAAATTATATTTCTATATAGAAAATTTTGTTAATTTTTTTTTTTCTATATACAAAATTTTATTTCTGTATAGAAAATTTTGTATACAGAAATAAAATTTTAGTAAAATTTTCTATGTAGAAATATAATTTCGAGAAAATTTTATTTCTATGCAGAAATTTTATTCTATTTTTTCCATATTTCTATATTTCTCAAAATATTTTTCTATATAGAAAATTTTCTCAAAATTGTATTTTTATTTCTATGTTAGAAATACAATTTTGAGAAAATTTTCTATATAAAAATAAAATTTTGAGAAAATTTTCTATATAGAAAAATATTTTGAGAAATAAAGAAATATGGAAAAAATAGAAAAAAAATGTCTACATAGAAAAAAAAAATGTTAACAAAATGTTCTATATAGAAATGAAATTTTGACAACACTTTTTATATAGAAATAAAATTTTGAGAAACTTTTCTGTAGAAATAAAACTTTGAGAAAATTGTCTATAGTAATAAAATGTTGACAAAATGTTCTATATAAAAATAAATATTTAACAAAATGTTCTATATAAAATTATATAAAAATATTCTATATAGAAATAAATTTTGACAAAATTTTCTATATAGAAATAAATTTTGACAAAATTTTCTATATAAATAAAATTTTGACAAAATTTTCAATAGAAATAAAATTTTGATAAAAATTTTTGAGAAAATTCCTACATAGAAATAAAATTTTAACAAAATGTTCTATATAGAAATACAATTTTGAGAAAATTTTCTATACAGAAATAAAATTTTGATAAAATTTTTTATATAGTAATACAATTTTGAAAAAATTTTCTATATAAAAATACAATTTAAAAAAAATTTCTATATAGAAAAATATTTTGAGAAATATGGAAAAAATAGAATAAAATTTTGAGAACATTTTCTGTAGAAATAAAATTTTGAGAAAATTTTCTATAGAAATAAAATGTTGACAAAATGTTCTATATAGAAATAAATATAAAGCAAAATGTTCTGTGTAAAATTTTGACAAAATTTTCTATATAGAAATAAATTTTAACAAAATTTTCTATAGAAATAAAATTTTGACAAAATTTTCTATAGAAATAAAATTTTGACAAAAAATTTTGAGAAAATTCCAACATAGAAATAAAATTTTAACCAAATTTTTATATAGAAATATAATTTTGAGAAAATTTTCTATGCAGAAATAAAATTTTTATAAAATTTTCTATATAGAAATAAAATTTTGAGAAAATTTTCTATATAAAAATACCATTTTGAAAAAATTTTCTATATAGATAAATATTTTGTGAAATATAGAAATATGGAAAAAATAGAAAAAAAATTGTACATAGAAATAAAATTTTAACAAAATGTTCTATATAGAAATACAAGTTTGACAACATTTTCTATACAGAAAAAAATTGTGAGAAAATTTTCTGTTGAAATAAAATTTTGAGAAATTTTTCTATAGAAATAAAATTTTGAAATAAATCTTTAACAAAATGTTGTATATAAAATATTGACAAAATTTTATTTCTTTCTATAAAAATAAAATTTTCTTTTCTATAAAAATAAAATTTTGACAAAATATTCTATAGAAATGAAATATTGACAAAATTTTCTATAGAAATGAAATATTGACAACATTTTCTATATAAATAAAATTTGTACAAATTTTTCTAAAGTAATAAAATTGTGAAAAAATTTTCTATAGAAATAAAATTTTGACAAAATTTTCTAAAGAAAAAATTAAAAAAATGCTGAGAAAATTTTCTATATAGAAAAATATTTTGAGAAATAAAGAAATATGAAACAAAAATAGAAAAAAATGTCTACATAGAAAAAAAAAATAAATTTTGACAAAATTTTTTATATAGAAATAAAATTTTGAGAACATTTTCTGTAGAAATAAAATGTTGACAAAATGTTCTATATAGAAATAAATATTTAACAAAATGTTCTATGTAAAATGTTGACAAATTTTTTTTATATAGAAATAAATTTTGACAAAATTTCCTATAGAAATAAAATGTTGACAAAATTTTCTATAGAAATAAAATTTTGACAAAAAAAATTTGAGAAAATTCCTACATAGAAATAAAATTTTAACAAAATGTTCTATATAGAAATACAATTTTGAGAAAATTTTCTATACAGAAATGAAATTTTTATAAAATTTTCTATAGAAAAATACAATTTAAAAAAATTTTCTATATAGAAAAATATTTTGAGAAATAAAGAAATATGTAAAAAATAGAATAAAATTTTTAGAAAATTTTCTGTAGAGATAAAATTTTGACAAAATATTCTTTAGAAATGAAATAGTGAGTAAATTTTTTTTATAGAAATAAAATCTTGACAAAATTTGCTATAGAAATAAATTTTTTTGTTTGTAGAAATAAAATTTTCAGAAAATTTTCTTTAAAAATAAAATTTGGAGTCAATTTTCCATAGAAATAATATTTGCAGAACTTTTCTATAGAAATAAGATTTTGAGAATTTTTCTAAAGAAATAAAGTTTTGAGAAAATTTTCTATAGAAATAAAATTTTGAGAAAATTTTCTATAGAAATAAAATTTAAAAAAAAAATTTTTCAATAAAAACAAAATTTAAAAAAAAATCTTTAGAAATAAAATTTAGAGAAAATTTTCTATAGAAATAAAATTTTCAGAATTTTTTCTATAGAAATAAAATATTGAGAAAATTTTCTGTAGAAATTAAATTTTACAAAAATTTCTATTGAAATAAAATTTTTCCAAAATTTTCTATAGAAATAAAATTTTTCCAAAAGTTTCTATAGAAATAAAATTTTTACATAATTTTCTATAGAAATAAAATTGTTACAAAATGTTCTATACAAATAAAATTTTGAGAAAATTTTCTGTAGAAATAAAATTTTGACAAAATTTTCTATAGAAATAAAATTTTGAAAAAATTTTCTAAAGAAATAAAATTTTGACAACATTTTCTATAGAAATAAAATTTTGACAAAATATGAAATGAAATATTGACAAAATTTTCAGTAGAATTGAAATATTGACAAATTTTCTATAGAAATAAAATTTTTACAAATTTTTCTAAAGAAATAAAATTTTGAAAAATTTTCTAAAGAAATAAAATTTTGACAAAATTTTCTATAGAAATAAAATTTTGACAAAATTTTCTAAAGAAATAAAATTTTGATAAAGATCTAAAGAAATAAAATTTTGACTAAACTTTCTGTAGAAATAAAATTTTGATAAAATTTACGATAGAAATAGAATTTTGACAAATTTTTCTATAGGAATAGAATTATGACAAAATTTTCTATATTAATGCGATTTCTCGAAAAAAATCCTCAAATTTATGGAAATTCCTTGCTACATCGCCAAGTCCTCAAATTAGAAATTTCGTCCCCATTCACGAAAAAATATCCCCAATGTGGGAAAAAAATTCCCCAATACTGGCAACACTGTATGCAACACAGCACGTGTAAAATGTTCACCATCACCGGTTTAACGCTTTTAGACTTATTTTGGTGGCGCAATGTTATATCTCTTGTTTATGCAGACAAGCTCGCTTCAATTGACGTATTGGCAGACGACATTGAAACATTTATTTGTGAGACCCCGTCCAAAATATTGAAAAGGCTATGATGATTGGACTAAGCGGATGGATCATATGAGGCGCAGTTGTGGTAACATTTAGAGGAAATAATCTTCCATTCAGATAAAGATTTTATATATTTTTCTGAATTATATTTGTTTTTTTTTTTTTGCAATTTCCTATAACTTCAAAAAATCCCTCTTTAGACGTCACACTTGAGACGTACCGATTTTTAATAGAAATATGCAATATACCACTTTTTCGTGTTCTAAAATAAAAAGTTACGCATGGAAATGGGAACGATTTTAATATTGAAAGTTAGCCAAGAATTGGCTAAATATCGAAATATTGGTCTCAGAACTCATAAAGTATATATTCTAGGTCGTGGTGAAATCTTGAGTCGATCCAGCAATTCATTGGGGAAAAAATTTCACCCAATCTGGTTGATATTTAGTGTACGATGTCAGTATTACCATGTACAAATGTGACCATATCGGTTTATAATTTGCAAAACGCCAAATGTTTATCTGTAACTCCTGAACTACTTCATATTTTGAAATTAATTGGAAAAAATTTCTTCCATTTAATTTCCTTATCCATAGGAACAGTATGTAAAATTTTCGTATCATATATTTATTGTGGTTAGGGAACTAGCGATAGAAGAAAATTTTACGTTTTGCGAATTCGTAAACCAGAACAGGAGGATAGTCTCCATCATATAAATTAAACAAGAATGGTAGTGGCTTACGAGTACATAGGTATTTAATTTGCTTTTTTATCTAACATAAATTCCGTATTAATTAAACTACAATTAATAAGACAATGTTTAGAAGTTTTAATCCATGTAATTTGATTGTGGATGACCGTCTTTAGTACCCCTTTGTACGAAATCCATCGTATGGCTACATAAGATTCGGCATGGTCGACTCTATATACCTGTTTGAATGTCTATTAAATCATCATAATCTTTGTTTCAATAAGTTAGGATTGGTTTTGAGCCTTTTATATGCGCTTCTCAAATTCATGATAAATTTTATACTTCATTAGCCTTTGGAAAATGTTCATTTATTTATACAGTTATCCTTTTGATTCCCAAATAAACTATAAAATTTATTTACAAAATTTTCTACATTCAAATTACAATATTCTACTTCTGCTATTATCTCTACCATAAACTCGAAACATAACGAACATCTATTCAACCTGTAATCATATTATTTATATTTTTCATATATTACAAATAATATTGCGATTCAAACAGAAGCCACCTAAAGTTCTTTACACAAGCATATTTTTACAAACTTATTGGATTTGTGGTCAAGTAAAATGTTATCAGTTGAATGTTTAGAATTTTATTTGTTCTAAGACCACAAAGAGTAGACAATTACAGTAGGACATTCCATTCCATGGAACTTCTTGTACCCCATCTGTTGTAAAGCGAATGATTACTTTGCACATTCATTTGCAAAGGAGATCTCTAAGTGTGGTGAAGTTGGTATTTTGTTCTTCATGTTAGGTTGATATGTTACTCTAATACAACTGTGATACCATATGCGGCCAACTTCATCCAGAGTAGTTGAAGTTGCAGATTTTTTGTTTTAACAAGAAATCCTCTTTGAAGAGACCACGTGATTTCATACCGGTAGACCTGGTAAAACTTATAAATTGCTCAGAAAGAATTTACCATACTCTGAAGGCAAATATTAAGTAAGGTCGGGCGGAGTCGAATATATAATAACCCAAACCAACCCTGTTAAATATGAATAATTTTAAGATTTAAATGAGACAATATTCATTAGTGGTATGCAATTTTTGTTTATCTAGAAGTCGTTACATTAATAAAAAGTTTCCTTGGTATTACGAAATTATTTTGTAGGCAACATTATAATAACAATTTCCCCCTGTATCACGAAGCTCTTTCTTCAAGAGTAGAAATCGCTAATAGAGGCATATCCATATGATTTAAGAACTAGCACTAAACTTCCAAATATGCATTCATATCGAATCATTACAATAAGAAATTTTGTGTGAAGCAACTACGGTTGCAAATATCACATCTTTTCACTATACCCTGATCTTCTCGGCAAAACTAGTTCTTATAAATTGGTGCATATATTTGCAACTCTAAGAAGTAGACATGATAGACACATGATGTATTTTGCAATATTACTTCGTCCCCCTGTCTGTTCGTCTATCTGTAACAAAGTCTATGTCGCAGTATTAGTCCAATCGGCCAGAGTTTTACTCCGATTTACACAGAAAAAATATCTGCAAAATAGGTCCAATTAAAAATTTTATTGAAGATGAAAATTTTTTCAATTAATAAATTAATCGATACAATTAATATTTTAATCAAGATAAAAACAATAAGCTAATTAAGACAATGATTGAAAATTTAAAAATTTTTAATCAAAAATTTACTTGATATAATTAATATTAATTTAATTTTAATCAAACTCGGAAGCCTTAGTCAATGAAAACAAGTATATGCAGCAGTAAGTTCGGCCGGACCGAATCTTACGAGTAAACACCATGAATCTAATATAATAGTTTCCGCCGAAAACACTAACTCGTGGCGGGTTACTTGGTAATGTATATACGAACAAAAGACTGTTTTCCATATGTTTGGGTGCAAAAATTATATGTTTGGAACTCAAATTTTTTAACACAATATTTTTAAGTGCAATACACAATATTTTTAAGTAGAATTGTCATGCATGCCAAATTTTAACAAATCCGGCTCAGATTTAGAAAAATGTGGCCAAACTACCCACGTTGTCCTTCTAAAATACCCAGTGCTATGCAAAAAATTGTAAAAATATCCCAAATGTTCCTATACATCAAATACAATTATTTTTATTATACCCACCACCATAGAATGGTGACGGGGTATAATAAGTTTGTCATTCCGTTTGTAACGCATCGAAATATCGATTTCCGACTATATAAAGTATATATATTCTTGATCAGGGAGAAATTCTAAGACGATATAAGCATGTCCGTCTGTCCGTCTGTCTGTCTGTCTGGCTGTCTGTTGTAATCACGCTACAGCATTCAATAATGGAGCTATCGTCCTGAAATTTGGCACAGAATCGTCTTTTGTCTGCGCGCAGATCAAG
Organism: Haematobia irritans; assembly: GCF_050003625.1. Classification (NCBI taxonomy): domain Eukaryota; kingdom Metazoa; phylum Arthropoda; class Insecta; order Diptera; family Muscidae; genus Haematobia; species Haematobia irritans. The sequence goes on from NC_134399.1 coordinate 161,543,790, forward strand.
TTCGAAGATGGGTTATATCGGGCCATGTTTTGGTATAGCCCCCATATAAACCGACCTCCCGATTTGGGGTCTTTCGCTTATAGAAACCGTAGTTTTCATCCAATTTGCGCGAAATTGAAAATCTAGAGATATTTTGGGACCTTGAAGAGATGTGCCAAAAATGGTGAGTGTCGGTCCATGTTTTGGTATAGCCCCCATATAAACCGACCTCCCGATTTGGGGTCTTTCGCTTATAGAAACCGTAGTTTTCATCCAATTTGCGCGAAATTGAAAATCTACAGGTATTTTGGGACCTTGAAGAGGTGTGCCAAAAATGGTGAGTGTCGGTCCATGGTTTGATATAGCCCCCATATAAACCGACCTCCCGATTTGGGGTCTTTCGCTTATAGAAACCGTAGTTTTCATCCAATTTGCGCGAAATTGAAAATCTAGAGGTATTTTATGACCATAAAGAGGTGTGCCAAAAATGGTGAGTGTCGGTCCATGTTTTGGTATAGCCCCCATATAGACCGATCTCCCGATTTTACTTCTTGGGCTTATAGAAACCGCAGTTTTTATTCAATTTACCTGAAATTGGAAATCTAGAGGTATTGTAGGACCACAAATACGTGTGCCAAAAATTGTGAGTATCCGTCCATATTTTGGTATAGCCCCCATATAGAGCGATCTCCTGATTTGGGGTCTTTCGCTTATAGAAACCGTAGTTTTCATCCAATTTGCGCGAAATTGAAAATCTAGAGGTATTTTAGGACCATAAAGAGGTGTGCCGAGAATGGTGAGTATCGGTCCATATTTTGGTGTAGCCCCCAAATAGTATCAATTACTATTTTTTAAATTAAATTGACTAAACAAGACTAAACAAAATAATAAAGGAGCTTTAGTTATTCAACTAAATCAAAAGTTCAACCACAGATTTATTTTATAAATACCAGATTAAAAACATTGCCATCGGCAACTGCTACCACAACCAAAGTAATTCGATTGTGCATGAAAATCTTTAGCGGAACTTTCTGCTGTGTATATACTTGTTTAATTTTTAGAAAAATGTAAAATCGTAAATAGGTTTTCAAATTCTGGGGGGGCTAAAATTTTTCTGGGGGGGTCTAAGCCCCCTCCCCAGAGGCCTTCCTACGCTTATGGTCCCCATATAAAACGACCTCCCGATTTGGGGTCTTGGGTTTATAGAAACCGTAGTTTTTATCCAATTTGTCTAAAATTGGAAATCTAGAGGTATTTTGGGACCATAAAGAAGTGTGCCGAAAATGGTGAGTATCGGTCCATATTTTTGTGTAGCCCCCATATAGACCGATTTCCCGATTTTACTTCTTGGGCTTCTAGAATCCGAAGTTTTTATCCTATTTGCCTGAAATTGGAAATCTATAGGTATTTTCGGGTCATAAAGAGATGTACCGAAAGCGGTGAGTATCGGTCCATATTTTAGTATAGCCCCCATCAGAACGATCTCCCGATTAAACTCCTTGGGTTTCTAGAAACCGTAGTTTTTATCTGATTTGCCAGATATTGTAAATACTGATCATGAAAATTGTTTGAAACTCAATGTAAAATTTCCAGATTTTACTTCTACAGATTTAAGATTTCAAATCAAGACGTTATTTTATATTTTTCTTGCACACTTACAAGAGATGTTAATGATTCCTCTAAAACTCAAGCAAAAATGGTTCTTATAAATCCAGAATCCGATATAGTCCTCATAGGTGAAATCTTTAAATTTATCTTCGCGAAGTGTCCTCTAGCCCTCCTGAAATTTCAAAGGAAACCCTAATATCTGGTTCATGGTGGTGGGTATTTAAGATTCGGCCCGGCCGAACTTACTGCTGTATATACTTGTTTTTTTACTAACATTATGCACTGTCTCAGGAGATTAGCCGATTTAAAATTTAGATTACAGTGGCATTTAGATTAAAGCTAACTTAGACTATTCGAAATATAGGAAATACATTTTTTTGTGTGTTCAAAATAAATATTTTTTTGTATTCAATCACAAAATTAATTGATCCAATTAATTTTTAATTGAAATATCTTCAATCACAGAAATGATAGTATCAATTAAAAAATTAATTGATATTATTAATTTTTGTCAATGAAGGACACTGTCATAGATTTTTTATCCTGTATCCCTCACAATATTATGAATTTACAATAACTTTGCAATGACACCATCATGTGGGTGAAAATACAATGAGGGAAAAAGTAGTGTAACACCTAGGCAACATATTTTTTGCGAATCCAAAAACGCCTTTAGAAATTTTGTAGTAGTGTAGATAATTTTGTTCAAATCCTTTCATATTTAATTACAGGTACACGGAACAATGTTCACCAAAATATCTCGAATAAAAGTATACGGTGTCTACAGTTTTTTACAGTTTGCTACATTGGTAGAATTCTTGATGCTTTGCAAGATTTTGCAAAATATTCCTCTCCAAATACGAAATGCTTCATACATTTTCTATAGAAATAACATTTTGACAAAATTTTCGACAGAAATAAAATTCTGACAAAATTTTCTATATAAGTAAATTTTTGACAAAATTTTGTATAAAAATTATATTTTGACAAAATTTCTTAAAGAAATAAAATGTTGAAAAATGTTCTATAGAAATAAAATTTTTACAAAATTTTCTACGCCAATAACATTTTGGTAGATTTTTTTTGGCTCGAGTGCCAATCGTGATTTTTCTGCGATTGGGGATCGGTTTGTTTGGGGGCTATATATAAAATAGATCGATACGGGCCAATTTTGGCATGGTTGTCATAGGCCATATACTGGACCGATATGGACCAATTCTGGCATGGTTGTTAGAGACTATGTACCAACACCACGTACCAAATTTCAACCGGTTCGGATGAAATTTGGTTCTCTTAGAGGCTCCGCAAGCCAAATATGAGGATCGGTTTATATAAGGGCTATATATAATTATGAACCAATGTGGACCAATTTTCGCATGATTGTTAGAAACCAAATACCGGATCGAATCAAATTTGGTTCTCTTAGAGGCTCCGCAACCCAAATCTGGGGATTGTTTTATATGGGGGCTATATATAATTATGGACCGATGTGGATCAATTTTCGCATGGTGTTTAGAGACCAAATACCAACACCATGTACCAAATTTCAGCCGGATCGGATGAAACTTGTTTCTCTTAGAGGATCCGCAAGCTTAATCTGGGGATCGGTTTATATGGGGGCTATATATAATTATGAACCGATTTGGACCAATTTTTGCATGGTTGTTAGAGACCATATGTTAACACCTTCTACCAAATTTCAGCCAGATCCGATGAAATATGCTTCTCTTAGAGGCTCCGCAAGCTAAATCTGGGGGTCCATTTATATGGGGGCTATACGTAAAAATGAACCGATATAGCCCATTTGCAATACCATGCGACCTACATCAACAACAACTACTGGTGCCAAGTTTCAAGTCGATAGGTTACTTCGTTTGGAAGTTAGCGTGATTTCAACAGACGGACGGACATGCTTAGGTTAGGTTAGGTTATGTGGCAGCCCGATGTATCAGGCTCACTTAGACTATTCAGTCCATTGTGATACCACAGTGGTGAACTTCTCTCTTATCACTGAGTGCTGCCCGATTCCATGTTAAGCTCAATGACAAGGGACCTCCTTTTTATAGCCGAGTCCGAACGGCGTTCCACATTCCAGTGAAACCACTTAGAGAAGCTTTGAAACCCTCAGAAATGTCACCAGCATTACTGAGGTGGGATAATCCACCGCTGAAAAACTTTTTGGTGTTCGGTCGTAGCAGGAATCGAACCCACGACCTTGTGTATGCAAGGCGGGCATGCTAACCATTGCACCACGGTGGCTCCCTACATGCTCCCGGACAGGCTTAGATCGACTCAGAATTTCACCACGACCCAGAATATATACTTTATGGGGTCTTAGAGCAACATTTCGATGTGCTACAAACAGAATTACAAAGTTAATATATCCCCATCCTATGTTATGGTGGAGGGTATAACAAACGGAATGACAAAGTTAATATATCCCCATCCTATGTTATGGTGGAGGGTATAAAAATATTTAATTAAAAATTTAATTGATTCAACACATTTTTTAATTAAAACAAAAATCAATCTCAAAAAAATTAATAGTATCAAATAATTTTTAACTGATATTTTAATTAAAAATAATTGGATCAATTCATTTCGTGATTGAATCCAAAAATTGTTTTTTTTTTATGTGTACATGAGACTTTGGGAAAAAGGATTGCACAGTGACAGCAATACGGGAAATGGAGCAACCACAGGACCGGTACAGGACTAGTCCCTAGTGTACATGGACCTGTCCTAGTTCTGGTCAAGACGTATTGAAGGGACCGGTCACTTTAACATGGGTTTGTCATTGACGGGGTAAATTTACACTTTAGGACACGCCTTGGACGCGTTCATGGGACATTTCGGTAGTAGCATTCCATACACAGGTCCTCATGAACCAGTCTCGGACAGACTCTTAGAAATCTGTTTCAGTTTGGTTATCCGAATCGCACCAGAAATTAAAAGCTTTTGAAAAAATGTAGAACAATAAGTTATTTCGATAATTATTCTTCACTAAATGTGTAGATGCAATAAGATTTTTATATCAAGCGAGTGAAAACTGCGACTAACTGGATCACCGGTACTAGTCCTGTGATAGGTCCGTCAGTGGCAATTCGCACCAATTTCTCGTAGGGAGCTTCTTAATTTAGGCTTACTTAAACTATCCCGTCCATTGTGGTGCCACAGGTGGTGAACTTCTCTCATATCACCGTTTATACATATGTTGAGTGCTTCAAACTTCAGTTGTGTGGGCCGCTGTGTGAGAGCTCGCATTGTCGTGGTGAAGAGTGATCCGTCTTCTGCGTTTGGTTTTCCTGATTTCTTGGAAGACAACTGTTTGTGTACAGTCGATTGCTTCGTCACCTGTCATGATGTCATAGACGTGTTACAAAGCTATCATATTTTTGAAGCAACGCCAAACTTCTATATATTAGGCACGTTGGGTATCTAGAACCTCACTAATCTAAAATAAAATAAAAATAAACAAATAAATAAAATAAAAATAAATCTGTCATACAATCTCATATGATTTTATTGAAGGATTTCAGTGTGAAAGAAGTGGACTTTTATTGCAAACTTTTATATCCAGCATCTAAGGGTGAATTTGTATTTTATAAGATAGTTAACATCTCCGACGTTGATCATTCTGGTTTGTTTCGGGAAAACCAGTGTTTCACAGTTGGCCATTCGATGTCCTTGCATAACTAACTACCAATACTCCTCGTATGAATATTTACCGCAAATTTGTATCATAATCCAATTCGGAAAGATGAAAATGTAAATTTTATGCATATACTCGTATCTGGAAAACAAATCGGCTTGTTAAAACAAAACACCAAAAGCACAAAGAGGAAATTCAATACTACCAAAATAAAAATCCAATACAATTCCAGTCTGGCGAACAAAAGAAGGAACATGCCATAATGTCAAATGTAATGAGCCATGTTTATGGCCTTATGAGAGACCTCTATCGAATATGCATAGCAGTTGGTACTGATGTCGCTGTTTCGTTTTCCTTTGGTCTTCCTGTTTTACGAATATTCTATTTGATTTGATTTTTTTGGATTATTGTGACCCTACTATTGGCTTCATACACTATAAGAAAATAATTTTTCTTGAAAATCAACATGAAATTATTTGTCCATATACAAAACCAAATATGTTCTAGTGAGACCCTAATTTTGAATTTGTTATGAAATACCGAAAAAGCTATGATTTGGGAGACTCTTTCTGTCCATACATTATTTAGTAATTTTGGACGATTTTTTCGGCTAGAGGCTAATATGTGGGCGTTTTTACAGAATAAATATTCGAAATGTTTAACAAGTATATACAGCACTAAGTTCGACCGGGCCGAATCTGAAATACCCACCACCATGAACCAAATATTAGGGTTTCCTTTGAAATTTCAGGAGGGCTTGATGACTTGAGGACACTTTCCGAAGATAAATTTAAAGATTTCACCTATGAGGTCTATATCAGATTCTGGATTTATAAGAACCATTTTTGTTTGAGTTTTAGAGGAATCTGGAAATTTTACATTGAATTTCAAGCAATTTTCATGATCAGTGCGCCTTCTACACCCTCAAGAAGTGCAGTCGGTTTAAATATCAGAATATTTACAATTTTAGGCAAATCAGATAAAAACTACGGTTTTTAGAAACACAAGGATTTAAATCTGGAGATCGTTCTTATGGGGGCTATACTAAAATATGGACCGATACTCACCGTTTTCGGCACACCTCTTTATGACCCGAAAATACCTCTAGATTTCGAATTTCAGGCAAATAGGATAAAAACTTCGGATTCTAGAAGCCCAAGAAATAAAATCGGGAAATCGGTCTATATGGGGGCTATACCAAAATATGGACCGATACTCACCATTTTCAGCACACCTCTTTATGGTCCTAAAATACCTATAGATTTCAAATTTCAGGCAAATTGGATAAAAACTACGATTTCTATAAGCCTAAGACCCCAAATCGGGAGGTCGTTTTATATGGGGACCATACCAAAATATGGACAGATACTGACAATTTTTGGCACACGTATTTGTGGTCATACAATACCTCTAGATTTCCAATTTCAGGTAAATTGAATAAAAACTGCGGTTTCTATAAGCCCAAGACCCCAAATCGGGAGTTCGGTCTATATGGGGGCCATACCAAAATATGGACCGATACTGACAATTTTTGGCACACATATTTGTGGTCATACAATACCTCTAGATTTCCAATTTCAGGTAAATTGAATAAAAACTGCGGTTTCTATAAGCCCAAGAAGTAAAATCGGGAGATCGGTCTATATGGGGGCTATACCAAAACATGGACCGATACTCACAATTTTTGGCACACCTCTTTATGGTCATAAAATACCTATAGATTTCAAATTTCAGCCAAATTGGATAAAAACTACGATTTCTATAAGCCCAAGACCCCAAATCGGGAGGTCGTTTTATATGGGGACCATACCAAAACATGGACCGATACTCAAAATTTTTGGCACACATATTTGTGGTACTACAAAACCTCTAGATTTCCAATTTCAGGTAAATTGAATAAAAACTGCGGTTTCTATAAGCCCAAGAAGTAAAATCGGGAGATCGGTCTATATGGGGGCCATACCAAACCATGGACCGATACTCACCATTTTTGGCACACCTCTTTATGGTCATAAAATACCTCTAGATTTCAAATTTCAGGCAAATTGGATAAAAACTACGATTTCTATAAGCCCAAGACCCCAAATCGGGAGGTCGGTTTATATGGGGACTATATCAAAACCTGGACCGATATAGCCCATCTTCGAACTTGACCTGCCTGCAGACAAAAGATGAGTTTGTGCAAAATTTCAGCACGATTGCTTCATTATTAAAGACTGTAGCGTGATTACAACAGACAGACAGACAGACAGACGGACATCGTTATATCGTCTTAGAATTTCTCCCTGATCAAGAATATATATACTTTATATAGTCGGAAATCGATATTTCGATGTGTTACAAACGGAATGACAAACTTATTATACCCCCGTCACCATTCTATGGTGGTGGGTATAAAAACTCCTGCAGTTGTATATCTGGCCCGCATTTGTATTGCCAAACTACTTTAATGTGTTAATTATAAAATTTAATCAAATAGATTATGTTAATGATGACCTACTATGTAGATTAAAAAACTCCTATTTGTGTATCCAAAGATATAAAATTTCAATTAAAAAATTGAAAAATTAAAAACACATTCCATAGAAAAATCCTTGTTTGCATGAAGAACATTTTTTCTCGGTGTAACTGATTTGTCATTGCTGCCACAAAAATATTATTCACAACATTGTTTTTGTTGTTTTCTTTTTTTTTATGTTGCAGATGCTGTGGTTACTATCAACCAGCAAATAGTATTTCATAGCAAAACTGAAGAGGACATTAAATATGCCACAAATATTCTACAAATGTAATAGCCGTATTTTTAGCCATATTTATGGTCGACCATATACAACATCACTGCAATTGACTAAATTTGGGCTAGTGCACAAGAGTTTTCCGTTTCTGAATATAACATATAAACTAAGTTGATATAGGCGTCGTTATAGCAGTTTGGCATTTAGATTATAGACTTTATTGAAATATTGGTTTTATCGTTTCATGGTATAATTCAAATTTGAAGAATCGAACTGAATCTACGAAAATGGAAACGAAATGCATTCAAATTAAGTTGAAGTCCCATAGAATGGGACTTATATTAATTTTGTCATTCCGTTTGTAACACGCCGAATTATTGGTCTCGGACCCCATAAAGTATATATATTCTGGGACATGATGAAATCCAGAGTCGATCTAGCAATGTCCGTCTGTTGAAATCCCACACATTTGACTTCTTGGGTTTCTCAACACAGCAATTTTTATCATGAAATATTAAATCTTGGTGTATTTTAGGTCCACAAAAAGATGTGCCGAATATTATATATAACGGCCTAGTATTTGAAATAAAGGGTGGTTAAATTGTAAGGGCCGATGTTGAATGTGAACCACACCTAAACGCCAAGTTTTTTTTCCGAATTTTATTTGACATTTCTCTATTTCAGACTTACTCAATTTGAACCATGGAGAGATACACAATCCAACAACGTGCTAAATGGTTCCAAGAAATGGCAACAGTGGATGATCAATTTTCGAAGAAAATCATCTTCAGTGATGAGGCACATTTTCACCTCAGTGGATTCGTCAATAAACAGAATTGCCGCATTTGGGCGAATGAGAATCCAAGAGTGATTGTCGAAAAACCAATGCACCCACAAAGAGTGACTGTTTGATGCGGTTTATGGGCTGGCGGCATCATCGGGCCTTATTTTTTCCAAAATGAGGCCGGTCAGGCAGTTACTGTGAATGGTGTTCGCTATCGTGAGATGATAACGAACTTTTTATGGCCCGAATTGGAAGATATGGATGTGGACGATATGTGGTTTCAGCAGGACGGTGCAACTTGCCACACATCTAACGAAACAATGGCTCTTTTGCGCAACAAATTCAATGGCCGTGTTATCTCACGTAATGGCGATGTGAATTGGCCGCCAGGATCAAATCACATATTTGACACCGTTGCACTTTTTTCTTTGGGGTTATTTGAAAGAAAAGGTGTACGTCGATAAGCCAGCAATAATTCAAGAGCCAAAGGATAAGATAATTCGGCACATTAACGGCATAGAACCTCCATTATGCCTCAGTGTCATCGAAAATTTGGACCATCGGATGAAGGTGTCCCACCGAGGTCGCGGCGCCCATTTGGCCGATATTTTGTTCCATACATAATTGAGTAATACCAATATATCATCTATATATATAAAATTCAATCTATGTTTGTTTATTTGTTTGTTTGTATGTTCCGCGTTGGCTCCGAAACAGCTGAACCGATTTACTTGAAACTTTCAGAGATCGTAGGGGGCGTTCATGTGGTGAAAATAGGGTACCCCATTTTTTGACACCTGGTCGCGAAGGGGGACCTCCCCTTCGTCGGATTTTTTGAAAATTGGACCAAAGTTGACCGATTTGTTTGAAATTTTCATTGAAGATTGGGGTTGGCATCTAGACAAAGATCCGCTACTTTTTATTTCGATATTTGGTGGCGGAGGGGCACCTCCCCTTTGTTCGACTTTTTTTTAAGTACAGTGAAAAAACTAAAATTCTCTAAATTATCTGAGATTTACAGAGAACATGTGGTGAGGTTATGGAATTAATATTGGGTACCCGATGATTTCATATGTGGATGGGGAGGGAGACCTCCCCCTTGCCCTACTTTTTGAAACTTGGAACAAAATTATGCGATTTGCTTGAAATTTTCATTGAATGTTAGGGTTGGCATCTAGACAAAAATCCGCTACATTATTTTTCGATATTTGGTCGGGGAGGGGGACCACCCCTTTGCCGAATTTTTTTGTTTGAAAGTACAAACAAAACTAAACTCCCCCGACTGAAATTTTACGGAAAAATGGGTTATGAAATTTATATCAGGTTCTCGATTTTTATACCCTTCACCACTACTGTGGTACAGGGTATAATAAGTTTGTGCATTTGTATGTAACGCCAACAAGGAGTAATCATAGACCAACCTTTTAGTATACGGATGGGCTTAGAATTAAATTCTGAGTCGATTTAGCGATGTCCGTCTGTCTGTCTGTCCGTCTGTCTGTCCGTCTGTCTGTCTGTCTGTCTGTTGATGTATTTTTGTGTCCTAAAATTTGGTATTGGGTCCTGTTTCGGCTCAAAGACGATCCCTATTGATTTTGGAAAAAATCGGTTCAGATTTAGATATAGCTGCCATATATATTTTTCGCCGATCTGGTCATAATTGGCGTGTATATCAACCGATCTTCCCCAAATTCCGTACATCCGAATATTTTATGGGTCTCGAAAAACATGCAAAATACCAGCCAAATCGGTTCAGATTTAGATATAGCTCTCATATACAGCTTTTGCCCGATTTACACTCATTTGCCCAAAGAGGCCAATTTTTAAATCCGATTTGGTTGAAATTTTGCACAGGGAGTAGAATTAGCATTGTAACTATGCGTGCCAAATTTGGTTTAAATCGGTTCAGATTTGGATATATCTCCCATATATAGCTTTCGCCCGATTTACACTCATATGACCACAGAGGCCAATTTTTAACTCCGATTTAGTTGAAATTTTGTACAGGGAGTAGAATTAGCATTGAAACTATGCGTGCCAAATTTGGTTGAAATCGGTTCAGATTTGGATATATCTCCCATATATAGCTTTCGCCCGATTTACACTCATATGACCACAGAGGCCATTTTTTTGCTCCGATTTAGTTGAAATTTTGCACAGGGAGTAGAATTAGCATTGTAGCTATGCGTGCCAAATTTGGTTGAAATCGGTTCAGATTTAGATATATCTCCCATATATAGCTTTCGCCCGATTTACACTCATATGACCACAGAGGCCAATTTTTAACTCAGATTTAATTGAAATTTTGCACAGAGAGTAGAATTAGCATTGTTGCTATGCGTGCCAAATTTGGTTGAAATCGGTTCAGATTTAGATATAGCTCCCATATATATGTTTTTCTGATTTCGACAAAAATGGTCAAAATACCAACAATTTCCTTGTAAAATCGCCAATGCTTAGTCGCAAAGTTGTAAAAATGACTCTAATTTTCCTAAACTTCTAATACATATATATCGAGCGATAAATCATAAATAAACTTTTAAAAGTTTCCTTAAAATTGCTTCAGATTTAAATGTTTCCCATATTTTTTACTAACATTGTGTTCCACCCTAGTGCATTAGCCGACTTAAATTTTGAGTCTATAGATTTTGTAGAAGTCTATCAAATTCTTCCAGATCGAGTGATATTTAAATGTATGTATTTGGGACAAACCTTTATATATAGTCCCCAACACATTTGACGGATGTGATATGGTATCAAAAATTTAGATCTACAAAGCGGTGCAGGGTATAATATAGTCGGCCCCGCCCGACTTTAGACTTTCCTTACTTGTTTAATAAAAATAAAAGGGCATAGGGAGACATCCGCTTCTCTTAAGTACATACAGAGAAACAATTAACCTTTTACCGAGTTACTTGAAATTTGCAGAGGACTGGGGAGAGGTTACGACATTAATAGTTGATACCTGATTTTATGATATTTGGACGGAAAAGAGGCCGCCCTTTTAGGCTTATAATTTGCTTGACATTTTCTGGGACGTTTACAAAAGGTACGCTACATCACTTTTCGATATTTAGTCGGGTAGGAGGTCCTCCTCTAAAACTGCAAAAAAAATAACAATTCTTAAGTTTTCTTGAAATTTACATAGGCAGTGGGGGAAGGTTATGAACGAAGAGGCAACCTTCCTTGCCCCACACTTGAAGGAAAGTTTCAAGAATTTTCTGGGAAGGTTAGGGGTGCTATTCACTACGGTGTTTGTCGATATTGTATCGGGGAAAGTGATGTCCTTTAAAACAATAGAGCAAAATGTAGACATCGCCGATCTACTTGAAATTTACAGGGAACATGGGAGGAGGTGATTAATTTATACAAGATTTTTAAATTAGTATATGATTTTTCGATATCTGGTTGGGGAAGGGGAAAATTGAAATAAACTTTGTCGATTTACTTCGATAGAATTTGTAGGGACCATTGAGTAGTTGTGAAATTAATATAGGGTACGTGATAGTCCGATATCAGGTCGGAGTGGAGCGATGATGGGGGGAGGGTTCCCTTTTGTCCGTTTTTTTTTTTCTTAAATTGAAAGTAAAGGGTTGTCCGTAAATGGGAACTCGGTACATAATTTTATGATTTTTGCACAGGCTTCTTCCAGACTTCTTTTTAGTAAAGAACTTAAATTTACATGAAATTGGCAGCCAACGTAGAGGGTGCATCATTTTCCAACATTTTAGCAAATGTTAATGTGGTAAAATTTTTTACTATTGGATGGGAAGCAGTAATTCTTTGTATGTTATTATAATATAGTGCTTAATTTTCAGACATGTTGAGGAGAAGGATACCTTTCCTTGACAAACCACACTTAAAATTCTATAAACGAAAAATCAAGTAGTCCGATTTGTTTAAATTCAAATCTTTTCGAATTTGTTTTCAGCACGAAGGATATAGTTGACTAAGTTAACGCAAAATATTCCTCCAAATGTGCTTCGGAGGGCGCAGCGAAGCGGGCCGGGCTACACTAGTAATAAAATAAAATTACAATAATTTCCCAAATAGTTTGTGTTTTATTCAAAATCAACATCGGCCCTTGAAATTTTAACCACCCTTTATTTTGGTGTGGCACTTTGAGCATCTAGACACCATACTTTTTATCCGATCGTCGTGAGATTATTGAGTCGCATCTAAATTGTGCTCATTCAAGTAATGAGAATTTAAATTTCCAATTATATGAAAAGCGTTATTCTGTCGTCACGTAAATGCACTTTTTTATGAGTAGACTAGCGTAACCAGGCCCGCTTCGCTGCGCCTCCTGAATCATATTTTCGTTAACTTAGTCAACCATATCCTTCGATCTGAAAACAAATTTGAAAAGATTTCAGCTCTTTTAAGGTGTAGGGTCAGGGAAAGTCTGGCACAAAAACTGAAGTACTGATTAATTACTCCATGTTTTCCACACACGTGACCCATACATTTCAAAAAAAATTGGACTACTTGCTTTTTCGTATATATATACAGATATAAGACGGTTATTCAGATGTAAAACGGACCGGCTTAACAAACGTCGGGTGGGGAATGTTCCCTTTCAACCTATTTTTATACCCTTCACCACTACTGTGGTACAGGGTATAATAAGTTTGTGCATTTGTATGTAACGCCAAGAAGGAGTTATCATAGACCAACCTTTTAGTATACGGATCGGCTTAGAATTAAATTCTGAGTCGATTTAGCGATGTCCGTCTGTCTGTCTGTCTGTCTGTCTGTTGATGTATTTTTGTGTGAAAAGTACAGATCGCAGTTTTAGTCCGATTGTCCTAAAATTTGGTATAAGGTCCTGTATCGGCTCAAAGACGATCCCTATTGATTTCGGTTCAGATTTATATATAGCTGCCATATATATTTTTCACCGATCTGGTCATAATTGGCGTGTATATCAACCGATCTTCCTCAAATTCCGTACATCCGAATATTTTATGAGTCTCGAAAAACTTGCAAAATATCAGCCAAATCGGTTCAGATTTAGATATAGCTCCCATATATAGCTTTCGCCCGATTTACACTCAATTGCCCACAGAGGCCAATTTTTTGCTCCGATTTAGTTGAAATTTTGCACAGGGAGTAGAACTAGCATTGTAGCTATGCGTGCCAAATTTGGTTGACATCGGTTCTGATTTAGATATAGCTCCCATATATATGTTTTTCTGATTTCGACAAAAATGGTCAAAATACCAACATTTTCCTGGTTAAATGGCCACTGCTTAGTCGAAAAGCTGTAAAAATGACACTAATTTTCCTAAACTTCTAATACCTATATATCGAGCGATAAATCATAAATAAACTTTTGCGAAGTTTCCTTAAAATTGCTTCAGATTTAAATGTTTCCCATATTTATACCCTTCACCACTACTGTGGTACAGGGTATAATAAGTTTGTGCATTTGTATGTAACGCCAAGAAAGAGTAATCATAGACCAACCTTTCAGTATACGGATCGGCTTAGAATTAAATTTTGAGTCGATTTAGCGATGTCCGTCTGTCTGTCTGTCCGTCTGTCTGTCCGTCTGTCTGTCCGTCTGTCTGTCTGTCTGTTGATGTATTTTTGTGTGCAAAGTACAGCTCGCAGTTTTAGTCCGATTGTCCTAAAGTTTGGTATAGAGTCCTGTTTCGGCTCAAAGACGATCCCTATTGATTTTGGAAAAAATCGGTTCAGATTTATATATAGCTGCCATATATATTTTTCACCGATCTGGTCATAATTGGCGTGTATATCAACCGATCTTCCTCAAATTCCTTACATCCGAATATTTTATGAGCCTCGAAAAACTTGCCAAATATCAGCAAAATCGGTTCAGATTTAGATATAGCTCCCATATATAGCTTTCGCCCGATTTACACTCATTTGCCCACAGAGGCCAATTTATTGCTCCGATTTAGTTGAAATTTTGCATAGGGAGTAGAATTAGCGTTGTAACTATGCGTGCCAAATTTGCTTGAAATCGGTTCAGATTTGGATATATCCCCCATATAAAGCTTTCGCCCGATTTACACTAATATGACCACAGAGGCCAATTTTTAACTCCGATTTAGTTGAAATTTTGCACAGGGATTAGAATTAGCGTTGTTACTATGCGTGCCAAATTTGGTTGAAATCGGTTCAGATTTAGATATAGCTCCCATATATATGTTTTTCTGATTTCGACAAAAATGGTCAAAATACCAACATTTTCCTTGTAAAATCGCCACTGCTTAGTCGAAAAGTTGTAAAAATGACTCTAATTTTCCTAAACTTCTAATAAATATATATCGAGCGATAAATCATAAATAATCTTTTTCGAAGTTTCCTTAAAACTGCTTCAGATTTAAACGTTTCCCATATTTATACCCTTCACCACTACTGTGGTACAGGGTATAATAAGTTTGTGCATTTGTATGTAACGCCAAGAAGGAGTAATCATAGACCAACCTTTTAGTATACGGATCGGCTTAGAATTAAATTTTGAGTCGATTTAGCGATGTCCGTCTGTCTGTCTGTCTGTCCGTCTGTCTGTCCGTCCGTCTGTCTGTCTGTCTGTTGATGTATTTTTGTGTGCAAAGTACAGCTCGCAGTTTTAGTCCGATTGTCCTAAAATCTGGTATAGGGTCCTGTTTCGGCTCAAAGACGATCCCTATTGATTTTGGAAAAAATCGGTTCAGATTTAGATATAGCTGCAATATATATTTTTCGCCGATCTGGTCATAATTGGCATGTATATCAACCGATCTTCCTCAAATTCCGTACATCCGAATATTTTATGGGTCTCGAAAAACTTGCAAAATACCAGCCAAATCGGTTCAGATTTAGATATAGCTCTCATATATAGCTTTCGCCCGATTTACACTCATTTGCCCAAAGAGGCCAATTTTTAACTCCGATTTGGTTGAAATTTTGCACAGGGAGTAGAATTAGCATTGTAACTATGCGTGCCAAATTTGGTTGACATCGGTTCAGATTTGGATATATCTCCCATATATAGCTTTCGCCCGATTTACACTCATATGACCACAGAGTCCAATTTTTAACTCCGATTTAGTTGAAATTTTGCACAGAGAGTATAATTGGCATTGTTGCTATGCGTGCCAAATTTGGTTGAAATCGGTTCAGATTTAGATATAGCTCCCATATATATGTTTTTCTGATTTCGACAAAAATGGTCAAAATACCAACAATTTCCTTGTAAAATCGCCACTGCTTAGTCGCAAAGTTGTAAAAATGACTCTAATTTTCCTAAACTTCTAATACATATATATCGAGCGATAAATCATAAATAAACTTTTGCAAAGTTTCCTTAAAATTGCTTCAGATTTAAATGTTTCCCATATTTTTTTACTAATTTTTTACTAACATTGTGTTCCACCCTAGTGCATTAGCCGACTTAAATTTTAGTCTATAGATTTTGTAGAAGTCTATCAAATTCTTCCAGATCGAGTGATATTTAAATGTATGTATTTGGGACAAACCTTTATATATAGCCCCAAACACATTTGACGGATGTGATATGGTATCGAAAATTTAGATCTACAAAGTGGTGCAGGGTATAATATAGTCGGCCCCGCCCGACTTTAGACTTTCCTTACTGGTTTTTTACTAACATTGTGTTCCACCCTAGTGCATTAGCCGACTTAAATTTTGAGTCTATAGATTTTGTAGAAGTCTATCAAATTCTTCCAGATCGAGTGATATTTAAATGTATGTATTTGGGACAAACCTTTTCATATAGCCCCCAACACATTTGACGGATGTGATATGGTATCGAAAATTTAGATCTACAAAGTGGTGCAGGGTATAATATAGTCGGCCCCGCCCGACTTTAGACTTTCCTTACTGTTTTTTTTTTTTGAGTTTGTCTTTATGAAATTGTTTTTACATCCTGGAAAAGAATAAACGTTTATCACAAAAAGTATATACTTTTCTTCCAAATACACTTCCTTACGAAAAGCAAATGAGAAACGAACTTTGTTTGTCTAAAATTTCGTTTGGGATTAAAGAATTATTTTTTTTGCGTGTATCGTGGCGAGATGTGACCAATATCCTTGTAAAATCGGCCCTGCTGAGTAGCAAAAATTTTAAATATTACTCTAATTGTCCTATATCTCGAATACATATGTATATGTTTCATCCCAGGGTGTTAGCCTATTTAGTTTTTAATTCTAGCGATTTTGTAGAAGTACAAAAATTTTTCTCCAAATCGTTTCAAATATAGATATTTGTATATTGGAATATAAACCTTGATAATAACTCCCAACAAATTTGAAGGAATTGAGATGGTAACACAAATTTTGGTCTACATAATGGTGAAGGGTATAATATAGTCGGCCCCGCCCGACTTTAGACTTTACTTACTTGTTTTTTTATATCATAGCTACAATGCTAATTCTACTCCCTGTGCAAAATTTCAACTAAATCGGAGTTAAAAATTGGCCTCTGTGGTCATATGAGTGTAAATCGGGCGAAAGCTTTATATGGGAGATATATCCAAATCTGAACCGATTTCAAGCAAATTTGGCACGCATAGTTACAACGCAAATTCTACTCCCTATGCAAAATTTCAACTAAATCGGAGCAAAAAATTGGCCTCTGTGGGCAAATGAGTGTAAATCGGGCGAAAGCTATATATGGGAGCTATATCTAAATCTGAACCGATTTTGCTGATATTTTGCAAGTTTTTCGAGACTCATAAAATATTCGGATGTACGGAATTTGAGGAAGATCGATTGATATACACGCCAATTATGACCAGGTCGGTGAAAAATATATATGGCAGCTATATCTAAATCTGAACCGATTTTTTCCAAAATCAATAGGGATCGTCTTTGATCCCTATTGATCCGAAACAGGACCCTATACCAAATTTTAGGACAATCGGACTAAAACTGCGAGCTGTACTTTGCACACAAAAATACAACAACAGACAGACAGACAGACGGACAGACAGACAGACGGACATCGCTAAATCGACTCAGAATTTAATTCTAAGCCGATCCGTATACTAAAAGGTTGGTCTATGATTACTCCTTCTTGGCGTTACATACAAATGCACAAACTTATTATACCCTGTACCACAGTAGTGGTGAAGGGTATAAATATGGGAAACGTTTAAATCTGAAGCAGTTTTAAGGAAACTTCGAAAAAGATTATTTATGATTTATCGCTCGATATATATGTATTAGAAGTTTAGGAAAATTAGAGTCATTTTTACAACTTTTCGACTAAGCAGTGGCGATTTTACAAGGAAAATGTTGGTATTTTGACCATTTTTGTCGAAATCAGAAAAACATATATATGGGAGCTATATCTAAATCTGAACCGATTTCAACCAAATTTGGCACGCATAGTAACAACGCTAATTCTAATCCCTGTGCAAAATTTCAACTAAATCGGAGTTAAAAATTGGCCTCTGTGGTCATATTAGTGTAAATCGGGCGAAAGCTTTATATGGGGGATATATCCAAATCTGAACCGATTTCAAGCAAATTTGGCACGCATAGTTACAACGCTAATTCTACTCCCTATGCAAAATTTCAACTAAATCGGAGCAATAAATTGGCCTCTGTGGGCAAATGAGTGTAAATCGGGCGAAAGCTATATATGGGAGCTATATCTAAATCTGAACCGATTTTGCTGATATTTGGCAAGTTTTTCGAGGCTCATAAAATATTCGGATGTAAGGAATTTGAGGAAGATCGGTTGATATACACGCCAATTATGACCAGATCGGTGAAAAATATATATGGCAGCTATATCTAAATCTGAACCGATTTTTTCCAAAATCAATAGGGATCGTCTTTGAGCCGAAACAGGACTCTATACCAAACTTTAGGACAATCGGACTAAAACTGCGAGCTGTACTTTGCACACAAAAATACATCAACAGACAGACAGACAGACAGACAGACAGACGGACATCGCTAAATCGACTCAGAATTTAATTCTAAGCCGATCCGTATACTAAAAGGTTGGTCTATGATTACTCTTTCTTGGCGTTACATACAAATGCACAAACTTATTATACCCTGTACCACAGTAGTGGTGAAGGGTGTAAATATAAAAATTTTGTAACAAACGAATTTTTTTGGTGATAAAAGTTTAAAATTTTCGAAGCAATTCAAAAAACTCTAACAAAAGAAAAACGTATTCGGTACACATTTTCCAAACTTTTTTTTTTCTTTGCGTGTATGTGGTCAATTGTGGGTTGTGATATATTATTTGGCCAATTCGGGTGATATTTCCACAAGTCGGAGCTTTATTTAAAATTCGACCATTCTGTTAAAAGTTTGGCATTACAGTGTGTAGAATATGACTACGATATGGGGAAATCATCACAGAATTTTGTGTAAAATGTGGGTAGATTAAGATGACACACTTAAATAGCATATTAAATATATTCTCTGTGGAAACTATCGAGTCAATTGGAGGAAACTCCCATTGAAAATGGGTCTAAAATATGAAACATTCTACCATATTTCCCCTACTCTGGCGTACATATATATGGGAGCTATATCTACATATGGACCGCTTTTGACCAAATTTGACATGCATAGTTAGAATAATAATCCTGCTATCTCAGCAAAAAACGTAAATGGGAGAATAATTTTGGCCGCCTTGGCTTTGGAAGCCATATAGGTAAAAATCAGACAAAATATATATGGAAGCTACATCTAAATCTGAACCGATTTCAACCAAATTCAGCACAATTAGCAATACTAATAAACGTACTCCTTGTGCAAAATTTGAAGCAAATCAGGGCAAAACTCTGGCTTTGAGGCCATATAAGGTCAAATTGGACGAAAGATATATATGGCAGCTATATCTAAATCTGAACCGATTTTTTTCAAAATCAATAGCGATTGTCTTTGAGCCAATGTAAACCTCTATGCCATATTTGAGGATGATCAGACTTAAACTGCGAGCTGTACTTTGCACACAAAATTACATATACAGACAGACAGACAGACGGACATCGCTAAATCGACTCAGGATTTAATGCTAAGACGATCGGTATACTAAACGATGGGTCTCAGAGTTTTCCTTCTTGGCGTTACATACAAATACACAAAATTATTATACCCTGTTCCACAGTAGTGGTGAAGGGTATACAAATTAGGCTCGAAATTTTTTTTTGTTCACATCTGAACATATGAAAAACATATCATTTTATCGACTGACTTTTTTCTGTCTATATCGTGAACATTTCATTTTGTTTGTATATGCACGCAATGCTTACGATTATGCACTCAAACTCAGTCAAGTGTATGAAGCCTTAAAGTTAATTTTTATGTGTTGCCATAGTGCTCAGACTTGTCAGAAGACAAACTAAATCCTTTCGCTTTTGTGCAACACTCAGAAACCTACGCAGCAATTACAACTTTGAATTGTAATCATTTCAAACATTAAACCATTTGGTAAATACCTCTCGTTGTCATGGCTCTTGGGAATAGACTATACGCTATGTTATCTGAGATCAATTTACAATATTGCATAGAAGAAGATTTACAAACGCCGAAATTGCCAATGGATTTGTTGCGTAAACATAGCTTCCGACTACAACAACACGACATATCACGATAAACATTTTTGTAAACCCCATTCAGTGAATGTTATAAAATCTCTAAAACAGCAGTATGCTGCTGTTGTAAGTGTAAATGTGTTCACATTTTGTCCAATCGAAATCTACCTTTAAGTACAAACAAATATTGCAATTACAATCTAGACAAACACATTCACACTTGTCTATGTGCGGTATACCACTCAATGGCAACATACAACTATTTCGTGATTAAACACGTTACTTGAGTATGTGTGTTTGTTTGTGCTTTCGAGAGTAGCATTTTGGCGAAACATAATCTAACATACATCCACTCTCAACTAACCACACCCACTTGAAATCGTTCATCATGGTCCACTGCATTTGTATATTGATTTGGGTCGAACTTGATACAATTGTAGAGCGTTGTTCGATTAGTCCTCCAAAAAGAGAAGGGATTATTGACTTACCCATCAAAAAAAGCGTGGTCAAATAAGTAATGAAAACGTCCTTTTTGGATCCGGAGGTGGTGCAAAATTGATGCAGAAGCGATGAATTTAACATGGGATTGTCATAGGACGGAAGTCCTCCATTTCAACAGCCATTGCACTGAATTTGCATCACTTCTTTAGGTGTGATCCGAATTCAATGTTTTGGATGTAAATTAAACAAATTCTGTGATATTTTGTCAAATAAATAATTTTTATAATATTTTATAATTCGTTTTGTTTGTTATTGTTGGTTTATTCTTCAATCATTATTGTTGTTTTCGATTTCAGTTTAAAACCATGCATTGACTAAACTACAGGTGTAGCTTAACCAATTTAATAATGGATTCTAACGCTTCTCGGAAACGTTTGACCTGAAATAAAGGGTGGTTAAAATTTCAAGGGCCGATGTTGATTTTGAATAAAACACAAACTATTTAAGAAATTATTGTAGTTTTATTTTATTGCGATATATTGGTATTACTCAATTATGTATGGAACAAAATATCGGCCAAATGGGCGCCGCGACCTCGGTGGCCCACCTTCATCCGATGGTCCAAATTTCCGATGACGCTGAGGCATAATGGAGGTTCTATGCCGTTAATGTGCCGAATTATCTCATCCTTTAGCTCTTGAATTGTTGCTGGCTTATCGACGTATACCTTTTCTTTCAAATAAGCCCAAAGAAAAAAGTCCGACGGTGTCATATCACATGATCTTTGCGGCCAATTGACATCGCCATTACGTGAGATAACACGGCCATTGAATTTGTTGCGCAAAAGAGCCATTGTTTCGTTAGCTGTGTGGCAAGTGGCACCGTCCTGCTCAAACCACATATCGTCCACATCCATATCTTCCAATTCGGGCCATAAAAAGTTCGTTATCATCTCACGATAGCGAACACCATTCACAGTTACTGCCTGACCGGCCTCATTTTGGAAAAAATACGGCCCGATGATGCCGCCAGCCCATAAACTGCACCAAACAGTCACTCTTTGTGGGTGCATAGGTTTTTCGACAATCACTCTTGAATTCTCATTCGCTCAAATGCGGCAATTCTGTTTATTGACGAATCCACTGAGGTGAAAATGTGCCTCATCACTGAAGATGATTTCTTCGAAAATTGATCATCCACTGTTGCCATTTCTTGGAACCATTTAACACGTTGTTGGATTGTGTATCTCTCCATGGTTCAAATTGAGTAAGTCTGAGATAGAGAAATGTCAAATAAAATTCGGAAAAAAACTTGGCGTTTAGAAGTGGTTCACATTCAACATCGGCCCTTACAATTTAACCACCCGTTATTTTAAAAAATTCACAATTTTTTCAGATTCTATTTAGCATTTTTTTCGACAAAATTTAAATAATTTGTACCATTTTATGAATTCTTACTCTGTTTTTAACCTATTTGCAACAAAACAAGTATATACAGCAGTAAGTTCGGCCGGGCCGAATCTAAAATACCCACTACCATGGATCAAATATTATGGGGGGGTTTGATGACAGATCAAGCAGAGCACACTGAAAAAAATATTGTCGTGAGGTCAAAGATTTCATGTCTTTAAAAAACCAATGCAAATTTTGCTTAGCATAGAAGACGCTTTTCTCTAATATAAAGTTTTTTTCTTTGTCCAATAGTCGATAATCTTTTCAATGAAGTCGTGTTGTCCTTATAATTAAGTGATTTGACTTAAAAATGGGTATCATAACATGAAAGAAAAAATGTTTGGGCTAAGGTCAACTTGACTTTAATAATTCAGAAAAATTCTTTACATTTAATGAATTTGTCTTTAAATTTGTTGCCTCTTTGTGTCTTGACTATAAAGCAAAAAATCGTTCAAATATAGGACATGTTTTTCAACACTTTATTTTAAAGACTTTTTTACTTGAAACACAGCATAATTTCTACTAGAAGTCGAGTCTTAATTTGGAAAATAAAGTCGTCGTTAACTTGTTTTTTAAGGACTTTGATAGCATATGAAGAAAAAAAGCTGAAAAAGCGAAAAATTAAAATTTGCTTCCTAGAAGCAAGTACACAAATCCAGATTTTAAAAGAGAATTGTGTCTTAAAAGTATCCTTACTTGTATTCTCCGCTTCTTTGGCTCGGAATCAATACAAAATTTTTTAAAGTAAAGACAAAATCTTTGGAACCGGGCATGCAGTTCAACCAGTACACTTCCCGAAGATAAATGTAAAGATTTTACCTTTGAAGACTATATCAGATTCTGTATTTATAAGAACCATTTTTGTTTGAGTTTTAGAGGAATCATTAACATCTCTTGTAAGTGTGCAAGAAAATTATAAAATAACGTCTTGATTTGAAATCTTAAATATGTAGATTTTCAACCCAATTATTTAAATGATTATGAGAAGTAAAATTTGGAAATTTTTCATTCAGTTTCAAGCAATTTTCATGATCAATGCACCTTCTGTGCCCTCAAGACCTGAAATCGGTCTATATGGAGGCCTTTCCAAATGGACCGATAAAAACTAAATCATATACTTTTTTGTGGGTCTAAAATGTCAGTATATTTTCAATTTGTGGCAAATCGGATAAAACCTACAATTTCCAAAAACCCTAGTAGTTAAATCGGGAGATGGGTCTAATGGGGGCTATGCTAAAAATATTGAGGGTATCTAATCAGAGGGCCGGTTTATAAGGCGGCTGTATCAAAAACTGTACCGATACACAATATATTCGGCACACTTTTTTATGGTCCTAGAATACCTCTAGACTTCCAATTTCAGGCAAATTGGATAAAAACTACCGATTCTAGAAACCCAAGAAGTAAAATCGGAAAATCGGTCTTAATGGGGGCTATATAAAAACAAGGACCGATACTCACCATTTTCGGCACACCTCTTAATGGCCCTAAAATACCTCTAGATATTAAATTTCAGGCAAATTGGATAAATACTACAGATTCCAGAAGCCCAAGAAGTAAAATCGGGAGATCGGTCTATATGGGAGCTATATCAAAACATGGTCCGATAATCACCATTTTCGGCACACCTATTTATGGTCATAAAATACCTCTAGATTTCCAATTTCAGACAAATTGGATAAAAACTACTGTTTCTATAAGCCCAAGGCCCCAAATCGGGAGGTCGTTTTATATGGGGACCATACCAAAATATGGACCGGTACTCACAATTTTTGGCACACCTCTTTATGGTCCTAAAATACCTCTAGAATTCCAATTTCAGGCAAATTGGATAAAAACTACGGTTTCTATAAGCCCAAGACCCCAAATCAGGAGGTCGGTTTATATGGGAACCAAACCAAAACATGGACCGATACTCACCATTTTTGGCGCACCTCTTTATGGAACTAAAATACCTCTAGAATTCCAATTTCAGGCAAATTGGATAAAAACTACGGTTTCTATAAGCCCAAGACCCCAAATGGGGAGGTCGGTTTATATGGGAACCAAACCAAAACATGGACCGATACTCGCCATTTTTGGCGCATCTCTTTATGGTTATAAAGTACCTCTAGATTTCCAATTTCAGGTAAATTGGATAAAAACTGCGGATTCTAGAAGCCAAAGGAGTAAAATCGGGGTATCGGTCTATATGGGGGCTATACCAAAACATGGGCGGATACTCACAATTTTTGGCCTACCTCTTTATGGTCCAAAAATACCTCTAGATTTCCAATTTCAGGCAAATTGGATAAAAACTACCGATTCTAGAAACCCAAGAAGTAAAATCGGTCTTAATGGGGGCTATATAAAAACAAGGACCGATACTCACCATTTTCGGCACACCTCTTAATGGCCCTAAAATACCTCTAGATATTAAATTTCAGGCAAATTGGATAAATACTACAGATTCCAGAAGCCCAAGAAGTAAAATCGGGAGATCGGTCTATATGGGAGCTATATCAAAACATGGTCCCATAATCACCATTTTCGGCACACCTCTTTATGGTCCAAAAATACCTCTAGATTTCCAATTTCAGGCAAATTGGATAAAAACTGCGGATTCTAGAAGACCAAGACCCCAAATCGGGAGGTCGATTTATATGGGGACTATATCAAAACCTGGACCGATATAGCCCATCTTCGAACTTGACCTGCCTGCAGACAAAAGACGAGTTTGTGCAAAATTTTAGCACGAGTGCTTCATTGTTAAAGACTGTAGAGTGATTACAACAGACAGACAGACAGACATGGTTATATCGTCTTAGAATTTCTCGCTGATCAAGAATATATATGCTTTATATAGTCGGAAATCGATATTTCGATGTGTTACAAACGGAATGACAAACTTATTATAACCCCGTCACCATTCTATGGTGTTGGGTATATAAAGTTAAAATTATACATTAAAAGTATGAAAAAACAAAGTTAAAACAAGTATATACGGCCGTAAGTTCGGCCAGGCCGAAGCTTATGTACCCTCCACCATGGATTGCGTAGAAACTTCTACTGAAGCCGATGGCAAGGTAAGATACTTCCTAACACCGTAATATATACCACATAGTCCGTACGTGGTATACATTAAACTAAAAAAGGCCGATTAAATACGTATATAATTAAGTTTAAAGTTTCTATAGAAATAAAACTTTGACAAAATAAAATTTTGACAACATTTTCTATAGAAGTAAAATTTTGACAAAATTTTCTATATAAATAAAATTTTGACAAAATTTTCTATAGAAATAACATTTTGACAATGTTTTCTCTAAAAATAAAATTTTGGTAGATTATTTTTGGCTCGAGTGGCAACCATGATTATGAACCGATATGGACCAATTTTTGTGTGATTGGGGTTCGGCTATATATAACTATAGACCGATATGGACCAATTTTGGCATGGTTATTAGCGGCCTTATACTAACACCACGTTGCAAATGTCAACCGGATCGGATGAATTTTGCTCCTCCAAGAGGCTTCGGAGGACAAATCTGGGGATCGATTTATATGGAGGCTATATATAATTATGGGTCGATGTGGACCAATTTTTGCATGGTCATTAGAGAACATATACCAACGCCATGTACCAAATTTCAGACGGATCGGATGAAATTTGCTTCAACCGGATCGGATGAAATTTGCTTCTCTTAGAGCAATTGCAAGCCAAATTTGGGGGTCCGTTTATATGGGGGCTATACGTAAAAGTGAACCGATATGGACCAATTTTTGCATGGTTGTTAGAGACCATATACTAACACCATGTACCAAATTTCAACCGGATCGGATGAAATTTGCTTCTCTTAGAGCAATCGCAAGCCAAATTTGGGGGTCCGTTTATATGGGGGCTATACGTAAAAGTGGACCGATATAGCCCATTTGCAATACCATCCGACCTACATCAATAACAACTTCTTGTGCCAAGTTTCAAGTCGATAGCTTGTTTCGTTGGGAAGTTAGCGTGATTTCAACAGACGGACGGACGGACGGACATGCTCAGATCGACTCAGAATTTCACCACGACCCAGAATATATATACTTTATGGGGTCTTAGAGCAATATTTCGATGTGTTACAAACGGAATGACAAAGTTAATATACCCCCATCCTATGGTGGAGGGTATAAAAATTGAATTAAAAGAACTTACTGGTTAATTAAAATAAAGCACATCATTGGGAGTGCATCTTCTGAAAGTGCTTTTAAAGTTGTGCCTTTGGAAGAACTTCCAATTTTTATACCCTGCGCCACATGTGGAACAGGGTATTATAAGTTAGTGCATATGTTTGCAACACCCAGAAGGAGACAAGATAGACACATGGTGTTTTTGGCAATAATGCTGAGGGTGGGTCCCAGAGTCGATCTAGCCATGTCCGTCTGTTCGTCCGTCTGTCTGTGAACACATTTTTGTGATCAAAGTCTAGGTCGCAGTTTAAGTCCAATCGCCTTCAAATTTGGCACAAGTTCCTGTTTTGGGTGAGAATAGAACCCTATTGATTTGGGAAGAAATCGGTTCAGATTTAGATATAGCTCCCACATATTTCTTTCGCCCGATATGGACTTATATGGCCCCAGAAGCCAGAGTTTTAGCTTAAGTTGCTTGAAATTTTGCACCAGGAGAACAATAAGTACTATAGTTAATGGGGACAAATTTAATTGTAATCGGTTCAGATTGAGATATAGCTCTCATATACATCTTTCGTCCGATATGGACTTATATGGCCTCAGAAGCCAGAGCTTTAACCTAATTTGCTTAAAATTTTGCACAAGAAGAACAACTAGTACTATAGTTAAGTGTGCCAAATTTTATTGAAATCGGTTCAGATTTAGATATAACTCCGATATATATCTTTCGCCCGATATGGACTAATACGGTCCCAGAAGCCAGAGTTTTACCCCAATTTGGTTGAAATTTTTCACAGGGAGTAGAATTAGCATTGTAGCTATGCGTGCCAAATTTGGTTGAAATCGGTTCAGATTTAGATATAGCTCCCATATATAGCTTTCGCCCGATTTACACTCATATGACCACAGAGGCCAATTTTTTGGTCCGATTTAGCTGAAATTTTGCACAGGGAGTAGAATTAGCATTGTAGCTATGCGTGCCAAATTTGGTTGAAATCGGTTCAGATTTAGATAAGGCTCCAATATATAGCTTTCGGCCGATTTACACTCATATGACCACAGAGCCCAATTTTTTGCTCCGATTTAGTTAAAATTTTGCACAGGTAGTGTAATTAGCATTGTAGCTATGCGTGCCAAATTTGGTTGAAATCGGTTCAGATTTAGATGTAGCTCCCATATATATGTTTTTCTGATTTCGACAAAAATGGTCAAAATACCAACATTTTCCTTGTAAAATCGCCACTGCTTAGTCGAAAAGTTGTAAAAATGACTCTAATTTTCCTAAACTTCTAATACACATATATCGAGCGATAAATCATAAATAAACATTTTCGAAGATTCCTTAAAATTGCTTCAGATTTAAATGTTTCCCATATTTTTTTACTAACATTGTGTTCCACCCTAGTGCATTAGCCGACATAAATTTTGAGTCTATAGATTTTGTTGAAGTCTATCAAATTCTTCCAGATCGAGTGTTATTTAAATGTATGTATTTGGGACAAACCTTTATATATAGCCCCAAACACATTTAACGGATGTGATATGGTATCGAAAATTTAGATCTACAAAGTGGTGCAGGGTATAATATAGTCGGCGCCGTCCGACTTTAGACTTTCCTTACTTGTTTTTTAATACCATAGTGTACAATCCCAGGGCAGTAGCCGACTTAAAGTATAAGTCTATAGATTATAAATTTTGTTCAGATGGAGTCAGATTTAAATGTATGTTTTTGGGACAAAAACCTTTATTTATAGCACACAACAAATTTGACGGATTTGATATAGTATTGAAAATATGGATTTACAAAATGGCTCAGGATATAATATAGTCGGCCCCGCCCGACTTTAGACTTTCCTTACTTGGTTTTGGTTATGTTTTGATTAGCGTTGCCAATTTGGCTTTTTCCCGCTAGATCTGGTATTTTTAAGGTCGTCAAAAAAACTAAGACCGAAGAGGTTTTATGTTTGGTTTGTGCTTCTTGTCTATATTGTTAATGCGTCTTGAAAATGCCTTACAAATAAAGGCGAAATATTAACAAATAAATGAAAAAAAAAAACAATAACATAATATGGAGACCTCGAGCTTGATAAATCATTTCTTTATATGGGAAAAATGCATTTAGCTTTAGCATTTTTTTCGAACTTTTTTGAAGATCCTTTTAGCAACCCACTCCAGGGTTCATAGTAGAGTTTACTTACATCACATTACATGCCACTTTCTTCACATAGTATTTGTATTTGTTTTTGTACTGATATCAAAATCGTGTTATTCAAGATACTCAATTGATCTTCACCACTATTTTTTGTTTGTTTGTTTATTTTGTGGCCAATATATTTTAAATGCATTTTGATGACTTTAAAGAAAGCAAAAAGTTTGTGCGGAAATGTGATAGGGCATAAAGATATAAAATTTTGATTTGATTAGAAAATCGAAGAATTTGGTTGGAATCAACTTCAATTAAATATGCTGAATTTGCTTCTACATAAATAAATATAAATCAACTTTCCTACAGAATGAAATTTTAGACAAACAATATTTCACTTTGTTATAAAGTATTTTCTTTTTTGAGCAAATAGACCAGAACTCATGACGAATAATTTAATTTGTATACCCTGCGCCACACCCAGGAACAGGTTATATTATAAGTTATATATATTTGCAACAACCAGAAGGAGACGAGATACACTCAGAGATGGAATATGATCACCTCAAATATATTTCAAGACCACCATGTTACTTTTTCACGGCGACCATGTAGCATTTTTGTCGCAAAAATATTCTATTCCCGTCAAACATAACATGTCTTCCGAAGTCAGATACATAATTTTCGAGAAAATAATATGGTGTCGACACACATGTTACATGTTTTCCGTGAAAAAGTAACATTTTGCTCTTGAAACATGGTTGGGCTGATCATATTCCTTCTCTGCGTGTAGACACATGGTGTCTTTGGCAATAATGCCTCTGAGTCGATCTAGCCATGTTCGTGTGTCTGTGAACACATTTCTGTGATCAAAGTCTAGTTCGCAGTTTTATTCCAATCGGTGGGAGCCCCCTTGGTGCAATGATTAGCATGCCCACCTTGCATACATAGGGTCGTGGGTTCAAACACAGTTTCGACCAAATACCAAAAAGTTTTTCAGCGGTGAATTATCCCATCTCCGTAATGCTGGTGACATTTCTAAGTGTTTCAATGCTTCTCTAAGTTGCCCAGTCCACTGCAATGTGGACTATAAAAAGTAGGTCTCTTGTCATTGAGCTTAACATAGTTTAGTCAATGCATGGTTTTAAGCTGAAATCAAAAACAACAGAAATAAAATTTTGACAAAATTTTCTATAGAAATAAAATTTTGACAAAACTTTCCATAGCAATAAAATTTTGATAAATTTTTATAGAAAAAAAATTTTTTTTCTATAAAAATAAAATGTTGAAAAAATTGTCTATAGTAATAAAATTTTTACAAAATTTTCTAATGAAATAAAATTTTGGTAGATTATTTTTGGGGATCGGCTATATATAACTATAGACCGTTATGAACCAATTTTGGCATGGTTGTTAGCGGCCATATACTAGCGCAATGTACCAAATTTCACCACGTACCCAATTTCAACGGGATCGGATGAATTTTGATCCTCTAAGAGCTCCAGAGGTCAAATCTAGGGATCGGTTTAAATAGGGGTTATATATAATTAAGACCGGTATGGACCAATTTTTGAATGGTTGTTAGATACCATATACTAACACCACTTACCAAATTTCAACCGGATCGGGTGAACTTTGCTTCTCTTAGAGGCTCCGCAAGCCAAATCGGGCGATCGGTTTATATGGGGGCTATATATAATTATGGACCGATGTGGACCAATTTTTGCATAGTTGTTAGAAAGCATATACTAACACCATGTACAAAATTTCAGCCGGATCGGATGACATTTGCTTTTCTTAGAGGCTCCGCAAGTAAAATCTGGGGATCGGTTTATATGGGGGCTATACGTAAGAGTGGTCCGATATGGCCCATTTGCAATACCATCCGACATACATCAATAACAAGTAAATATTTCAAGTCGATAGCTTGTTTCATTCGGTAGTTAGCGTGATTTAAACAGACGGACGGACGGACATGTTTACATCGACTCAGAATTTCACCACGACCCAGAATATATTTACTTTATGGGGTCTTAGAGCAATATTTCGATGTGTTACAAACGGAGTGACAAAGTTAATATACCCCCCATTCCTATGTTGGAGGGTATAATTATAACATTTACTTAATTTACTTAAAAAAATGTTTTCTTAATTCCAAAACAAACTTTAAACCAAAGACGCTAAATCCTCAAAATAAGTCTTGGCCTATATTTGAAGAGTTTTTATCTTAAGTCTAAAGTTTCAAAATTTCAGTTAATTAAAGGACAATTTCTTTAAATCAAAAATCTCTTTCTTTACTTTAAAGAAAATTATCCTTAGTTCAAAGGCATGCGACTTTAACGGAGGGACGCAAATTTACAAAATTTGTGTCTTAAATTTAATGAAAAACAAGTATATACGGCCGTAAGTTCGGCCAGGCCGAAGCTTATGTACCCTCCATCATGGATTGCGTAGAAACCAAAGATAATTGAGTATAACAAGATTAAGCATTGTGCTCTTATAAAGAGAAAACAAATGTCAAGGTGTAGAGGGCTATGAGAAAAAAATTGTTTTATTTGTCAATTTTTTCCAAAGCAGCTCTGCCCAGGAATAAATTTAAACGGCAATATTCACATAAAACCATAATGAATATTCGCTTTAATATACACATACGTTTTCTTTTAATTTTCTACAATCGTTTTGGTATTGCTTTTGTGGGATTTTATTCAGAAATTTATGAAAACCACAAATGTTATGATATTTTCCGACGCAAACGGCAGTACATTTGAGAGACACGTCGACGCAAACTTCATGATATTTTGTTGGCAGAGTCCTCTGGTGCTTCAGTTTTGCTATGACAAGACTGCATCTTCTTCTCAATTATCTTTGTAGAAACTTCTTCTAAACACTGCCATCCAGAATCGAATTACTTAAGTTGCGGTAACGCTTGCCGATGGCAAGGTATCTTAAAACCTCCAAACACCATCTTCTAAATTGTATGTAAGTCCATACGTGGTATATATTAAATCAAAAAAGATCGATCCAATACGTATATAATTCAGTTTGACAAAGTAGACATAAAATTTTGACAAAATTTTCTACAGA
The DNA here is from genome assembly GCF_050003625.1 of Haematobia irritans. Lineage (NCBI taxonomy): Eukaryota > Metazoa > Arthropoda > Insecta > Diptera > Muscidae > Haematobia > Haematobia irritans. The sequence goes on from NC_134399.1 coordinate 161,575,358, forward strand.
AATAAAATTTTAACAAAATTTTCTATAGAAATAAAATTTTCACAAAATTTTCTATAGAAATAAAAATTTTGACAAAATTTTCTATAGAAAGACAATTTTGACAAAAATTTCTACAGAAATAAACTTTTGACAAAATTTTCTATAGAAATAAAATCTTGGTAGATTATTTTTGGCTCGAGTGGCAACCATCATTATGAACCGAATAAAATTTGAACAAAATTTTCTATAGAAATAAAATGTTGACAAAATTTTCTATAGAAATAAAATTTTGGTAGATTATTTTTGGCTCTAGTAGCAACCATGATTATGAACCGATATGGACCAATTTTTGTGTGATTGGACCATTTTTGGTATAATTGTTAGCGACCATATACTAACACCACGTTCCTAATTTGAACCGGATCGGATGAATTTTGCTCTTCCAAGAGGCTACGGAGGTCAAATCTGGAGAACGTTTTATATGGGGGCTATATATAATTATGGACCGATATGGACCAATTCTGGCACGGTTGTTAAATATCATATACTAACACCATCTTCCAAATTACAACCGGATTCGATGAAATTTGCTTCTCTTTGAGGCTCCGCAAGCCAAATCTGGGGATCGGTTTATATGGGGGCTATATATAATTATGAACCGATGTGGACCAATTTTTGCATGGTTGTTAGAGACCATATACCAATATCATGTACCAAATTTCAGGCGGATCGGATGAAATTTGCTTCTCTTTGAGGCTCCGCAACCCAAATCTGGGGATCGGTTTATATGGGCGCTATATAGTTATGGACCGATGTGGACCAATTTTTGCATGGTTGTTAGGGACCATATACCAACATCATGTACCAAATTTCAGCCGGATCGGATGAAATTTGCTTCTCTTTGAGGCTCCGCAAGCCAAATCTGGGGATCGGTTTATATGGGAGCTATATATAATTATGGACCGATGTGAACCAATTTTTGCATGGTTGTTAGAGACCATATACCAACATCATGTACCAAATTTCAGCCGGATCGGATGAAATGTTCTTCTCTTTGAGGCTCCGCAAGCCAAATCTGGGGATCGGTTTATATGGGAGCTATATATAATTATGGACCGATGTGTACCAATTTTTGCATGGCCATTAGAGACCATATACCAACAACATGTACCAAATTTCTGCCGGATCGGATGAAGTTTTCTTCTCTTTGAGGCTCCGCAAGCCAAATCTGGGCATCGGTTTATATGGGGGCTATATATAACAATGGACCGATGTGAACCAATTTTTGCATGGTTGATAGAGACCATATACCAGCACCATGTACCAAATTTCAGCCGGATCGGATGAAATTTGCTTCTCTTTTAGGCTCCACAAGCCAAAACTGAGGGTCCCTTTATATGGGGGCTATACGTAAAAGTGGACCGATATGGCCCATTTTCAATACCGTCCGACCTACATCGATAACAACTACTTGTGCCAAGTTTCAAGTCGATAGCTTGTTTCGTTCGGAAGTTAGCGTGATTTCAACAGACGGACGGACGGACGGACGGACGGATGGACATGCTTAGATCGACTCAGAATTTCACCACGACCCAGAATATATATATACTTTATGGGGTCTTAGAGCAATATTTCGATGTGTTACAAACGGAATGACAAAGTTAATATACCCCCATCCTATGATGGAGGGTATAAAAAATGTTGAAGCAAAGATTATAAACTTTATTTTAATTAAAATTTCATTATTTTAAATAAATTTGTCCTTAATATTTTGTAAATTTCGTATCCTAAAATTTAGGTTGCGTAATTTTTAATATCACGTAAATATTTTCTTCAATGTGACGTAAGTATATGGTCTCTAATAACCATGCATGAATTGGTCCATATCGGTCCACAATTATATATACACTAGGTCCATAAACCTAAGTTATATATACCCCTGAGATAAACCGATCCGCAATCACAATATAAAACGACCACCCTATTGCAATTCTGAATCTCTGGTTACCGCGCAAAAGTCCATCTCGGTTCGTAATTATTTGTGGACTTACCTACATATACCTTTTTTGCCTAATATACCACGTATGGACTAACTTACAATTTAGAAAACGATGTTATGAATTTTTACGATACCTTGCCATCGGTAAGTATTACCACAACTACCTTAGCTATCTTATACTGAAAATACATGATGGTGAATATTTGATCCTTTGTCGGGACATTCTCGTATATGTATTGTTGGCATTTAAATCTATCATCCATTATAGTGCAAAATTCTACTCTGGTGTAAGTAGAATTGACATTCCTTATGTGTATATCCAATTTTAAATTTCCCAATAATATAAAAATATACAATTTTCACTCATTAGAAATTAAGATTTGACATAACCATGACTATATACTATAAGAAATTCGCAATTAATTGCAACGATATTTGTGTGCGGTCGTTGGTAGAGCCACCAAAACCCAATAATTTGAAAAAAACAGTGCTTTGGTGATTGGCACAATATGTGACAACAATGTCTTGACTTAAGGACATACGTTGTAGACATGTGCCACCAAAACGTGGCAAGTAGCATGAATTATCTTTTGAAAAATTTTTCGTTGTTGGTAGCAGATGTGTACGCGGTGATGTTTTAAACTGACACGTGTAACAATCACATTAATTTGCCATATATTTGATTTTATTTATTGTACAACAACCACACATATATGCACACATACACACACACACAAACAGACATTCGCAATTCGTCCCCTACCAATGTAGTTGCAGTGGTAACAAAATTTATAGCTTTGTTATGAATATTATCAGGCCTAATTGCTTTGCTTTTTTGCTGAATGGGGTCTTTGTAAGCCAGATGTGTACAATATTGTATAACAATGACATGCTTAAGCTTGTCATTCTCTAGAAAAGTAAAAGATTTTCATATTATTTTCAAACAATCATATGGAAATCTAAGTAGCTTGAGTGAAATAATATTTTTAATGATATTTGACTAAAGGGATAATTTTAATATTTTTCCGTGAAATTATTTTGCTTGAAAATGTGGTCTAATTTAATTGAAATTTTTTGTAAAAAAATATAAATAAAATAAAGAAATGAATAAAGTTAACTGTTTTCATAGGTCTAATAAACGGGTTATGTGCCCACGGAATGAAAATTTTTAAATTTCATAAATACTTCTTTCTTCCAAATTGTATTCCAACGAAGTTTTCTTTTAAAATGGTATCTTTAAAGACCAGTTGACACGTTTGTTTTGCCTGAAAAAAAAACAACTTTAATAACAAAAGAACATATTTATGGCCTAAAATTTCGTTTTCCACAAAGAAATTTATTTTTTGAATGAACGAATATAGTTTCGGTTTTCTTTTCGTATTGAATGACATTTGAAAATAAATTGGAATTTTTATACAAAAGGGGATCATGCACACCAATTTTTAACCTTAAATGCAGAAGGTCACCGATTCCTCCTAAAAAATATGTAATATGCAAAATGGTAAAACAACATCTGCACACCACATTTTTCCCAAATTTTTGTATGTGTTTTGTTTTTAAAAAACATGTAAGGAAAGTCTAAAGTCGGGCGGGGCGGACTATATTATACCCTGCTTTATAAATCCACATTTTCGATACCATATCAAATCCGTCCAATGTGTTGGATGCTATATGCACCCATACACATATATTCTGTATATCTGACCAGATCTGGACAGAGTTTTACAATACTTATAGATTTTACATTTAAGTCGACAAATGCGTAGAGGTGGAACACAATGTTAGTAAAAAAAAACAAGTAAGGAAAGTCTAAAGTCGGGCGGGGCCGACTATATTATACCCTGCACCACTTCGTAGATCTAAATTTTCGATACCATATCACATCCGTCAAATGTGTTGGGTGCTATATATAAAGGTTTGTCCCAAATACATACATTTAAATATCACTCGATTTGGACAGAATTTGATAGACTTTTACAAAATCTATAGACTCAAAATTTAAGTTGGCAAATGCACTAGGGTGGAACACAATTTTAGTAAAACAACAAGTATATACGGCAGCAAGTTCGGCCAGGCCGAATCTTATGTACCCACCACCATGGATTGCGTAGAAACTTCTACGAAAGACTGTCATCCACAATCGAATTACTTGGGTTGTGGTATCTTAAAACTTCTTAACATCGTTTTCTAAATTGTGATTTAGTCCATACATTGTATATATTAGACAAAAAAGTTATGTATAGTTAAGTCTACAAATAATTATGAATCGATATGGACTTTTTGTACGTAGAGAGCCAGAATTGAAATATGGGGGTCGCTTATATGGGGGCTATATACAATTATGAACTTGATATGGACCAATTTTTGTGTGATTGGGGATCGATTTATCTGAGGGCCATATATAACTATAGACCGATATTGACCTAGTTAGACATGGTTGTTAACGACCATATACTAGCACAATGTACCAAATTTCAACTCACTCGGAGGAAATTTGCTCCTCCAAGAGGTTCCAAAACCTAATCTCGGGATCGGTTTATATGGGGCTATGTACGATTATGGACTGATATGGACCACTTTTGGCATGGTTGTTAAATATCATATACTACCACCACGTACCAAATTTCAAGCAGATCGGATGAATTTTGCTTCTCCAAAAGGCACCGGAGGTCAAATCTGGGGATCGGTTTATATGGAAGCTATATTTAATTATGGACTGATAGGAACCAATTCCTGCATGGTTGTTGGATACCATATACTAACATCACGTACCAAATTCCAAGCGAATGGGAAGAATTTTGCTCTTCCAAGGGGCTCTGGAGGTCAAATCTGGGGATCGGTTTATATGGGACCTGTATATAATTATGGACCGATATCGACCAATTTTTGCATGGGAGTTTGAGGCCATATATTAACACCACGTACCAAATTTCAACTGAATCAGATGAATTTTGGTCTTCCAAGAGGTTCCGGAGGTCAAATCTGGTGATCGGTTTATATGGGGGCTATATATAATTATGGACCGATGTGGACCAATTTTTGCATGGTTGTTAGAGACCGTATACTAACACCATGTACCAAATTTCAGCCGGATCGGATGAAATTTGCTTCTCTTAGAGGCCTCGCAAGCCAAATCGGGGGATTGGTTTATATGGCGACTATATATAATTATGGACCGATGTCGACCAATTTTTGCATGGTTATTAGAGATCATATACTAACACCATGTACCAAATTTCAGCCGGATCCGATGAAATTTGCTTCTCTTAGAGGCCTCGCAAGCCAAATTTTGGGGTCCGTTTATATGGGGGCTATACGTAAAAGTGGACCGATGTGGCCCATTTGCAATACCATCCGACCTACATCAATAACAACTACGTGTGCCAAGTTTCAAGTCGATAGCTTGTTTCGTTCGGAAGTTAGCGTGATTTCAACAGACGGACGGAGGGACGGACATGCTCAGATCGACTCAGAATTTCACCACGACCCTGAATATATATACTTTATGGGGTCTTAGAGCAATATTTCGATGTGTTACAAACGGAATGACAAAGTTAATATACCCCCCATCCTATGGTGGTGGGTATAACAAGTAAGGAAAGTCTAAAGTCGGGCGAGGCCGACTATATTATACCCTGCACCACTTTGTAGATCTAAATTTTCGATACCATATCACATCCGTCAAATGTGTTGGGTGCTATATATAAAGGTTTGTCCCAAATACATACATTTAAATATCACTCGATTTGGACAGAAATTTAAGTTGGCTAATGCATTAGGGTGGAACACAAGTTTAGTAAAAAAATATGGGAAACATTTAAATCTGAAGCAATTTTAAGGAAACTTCGCAAAAGTTTATTTATGATTTATCGCTCGATATATATGTATTAGAAGTTTAGGAAAATTAGAGTCATTTTTACAACTTTTCGACTAACAAGGAAAAGGTTGGTATTTTGACCATTTTTGTCGAAGTCAGAAAAACATATATATGGAAGCTATATCTAAATCTGAACCGATTTCAATCAAATTTGGCACACATGACTATACTATACTATACCAATTGTACTCCTTCTGCAAAATTTCAAGCTAATCGGGATAAAACTCTGGCTTCTGGGTCCATATAAGTGCATAGAGGGCGAAAGATATATATGGGAGCTATATCTAAATCTGAACCGATTTCAATGATATTTTGCACACTTGACTATACTACTAATTGTACTGCTAGCGCAAAATTTCAACCAAATTCGGCCAAGAATCTGGCTTCTGGGGCCATATAAGTTCATGTCGGGCGAAAGATATATATGGGAGCTATATCTAAATCGGAACCGATTTCAATCAAATTTTGCACACTTGACTATACGACTAAGTGTTATGTTTGTACAAAATCGGTATAAAACTCTGGCTGCTGGGTCCATATTAGTGCATATCGGGCGAAAGATATATATGGGAGCTATATCTAAATCTGAACCGATTTCTTCCAAAATCAATAGGGTTCTATTCTGACCCAAATTAGGAACATGTGCCAAATTTGAAGGCGATTGGACTTAAATTGCGACCTAGACTTTTTTCACAAAAATGTGTTCACAGACAGACGGACGGACGGAGGGACAGGGTTATATCGAGTCAGGGACCCACACTGAGCATTTTTGCCAAAGACACCATGTGTCTATCTCGTCTCCTTCTGGGTGTTACAAACACATGCACTAACTTATAATACCCTGTTCCACAGTGTGGCGCAGGGTATAAAAATATGGGAAACATTTAAATCTGAAGCAATTTTAAGGAAACTTTGCAAACATTTATTTATGATTTATCTCTAGATATATACGTATTAGAAGTTTTGGAAAATTAGAGTTATTTTTACAACTTTTCGACTAAGCAGTGGCGATTTAACAAGGAAAATGTTGAAAACGCATAGCTACAATGCTAATTCTACTCCCTGTGCAAAATTTCAACTAAATCGGAGCTAAAAATTGGCCTCTGTAGTCATATGAGTGTAAATTGGGCGAACGATATATAAGGGATCTATATATAAATCTGAACCGATTTCAATAAAATTTGGCACACTTGACTACACTACTAATTGTACTCCTAGTGCACAATTTCAACCAAACTCTGGCTTCTGGGACCGTATTAGTCCATATCGGGCGAAAGATATATATGGGAGCTATATCTAAATCTGGAGTAGAATAAGCATTGTTGCTATGCGTGCCAAATTTGGTTGAAATCGGTTCATATTTAGATATAGCTCCCATATATAGCTTTCGCCCGATTTACACTCATATGACCACAGAGGCTAATTTTTAACTCCGATTTAGTTGAAATTTTGCACAGGGAGTAGAATTAGCATTGTAGCTATGCGTGCAAAATTTGGTTGAAATCGGTTCAGATTTAGATATAGCTCCCATATATAAGTTTTTCTGATTTCGACAAAAATGATAAAAATACCAACATTTTCCTTGTAACTTTTGTATATTCTACATATACAGTACAACGCAAAAAACGCAAAAAAACGTTACTTGAAACCTACACTGAAAAAAATATTTACGTGATATTAAAGATTACGCAACCTCAATTTTAGGATGCTCAATTTATATACTATTAAGGACAAATTTCTTTAAAATAATGAAATTTTAATTAATAGAAAGTTTATAATCTTTGCTTCAAAATTTTTTTCATCAAATTTAGGACAAACATTTTGAAAATTTGCGTCCCTTCGTTAAAGTTCCATGTCTTTAAACTAAGGCAAATTTTCCTTAAAGTAAGGAAACACATTTGTGATTTAAAGAAATCGTCCTTAAATTAACTGAAATATTGAATCTTTAGATTTAAGATAAAAACGCTTCAAATATAGGCTAAGACTTATTTTTAGGATTTAGCATCTTTGGTTTAAAGCTTTTTTTTGGAATTAAGAAAATATTTTTTACTTCGAAGTATACGTCATAATTTGGATTTTTAAACTGGCATTTGTTTGTACGTGAATAGCTTTATTAATATACCGGAAAAATAGAATGAAGATTCGATAAATGAGATCTGTATCCTGATTTTAATTTTATAGATCCTAGATTTAAACCCAGATAGGTCGCAAAAATGTTCCTTATTTTAAAGAGACCGCATCTTTTGCTCGGAATCAATACCAAAATCCTTACAGGAAAGTCAAAATCTTTGGATCCAAGTAAACTTTTTTTTGAGTGTAGCATGATTTCTACTTGAAGTCGAGTGTGAATTGGAAAATTTAAGTTGTCAGTAACACGTTTTTAAAGTACTTTAGTAGCACTTGAAGATTGTTTTCTTCAAAAAACGAATAAATTGAAGTTTAAAAGTATCTTTGCTTCAATTTTCCGCTTCTTTGGCTCACAAGAAATACCAACATTATTAGTATAAGGACAAAATCTTTGCAATCGGGCCTGTTTTCAGAGTAGTTGACCAAATAATATGCTCTAAATTTAATTACAAGAATTAAAACATTTTTTTATTGCATAATTAAAGGTGTAAAAATATCATTATACACAAATATGTATTTCTGTTATTACATATTTCAGTCGCTTTTGGCAAAAATCTCTACTAATTAACTTAAATAAATCACAGATTAAATTGCATGAAACTATTGTCCTTATATTCGAGTAATATAAATCATGTTGGTGGCTTATTAAATATTAATCAATATATGTTTGCACATTATATATATTTTTTTCAATTGAAATATATTGTGTGCAATATATATTAATAATGTTCAATTTAGTCACTCTGTTTTATATAAAACGTGTTACAATATACATAATCATATTTAATGTTCCATGGCCACTTCATAGGACCACAATATACAATAGTTATGAGCGATGTATTGAGGTACATTAGAGTAGGTCGACAAAAATTTTAATTATTCTTTATTCGTAGTAGACATTTATTCTCAAGAGATAGTTTTGATTGATGGAAATATTGATTCTATATGATTGAATTGATTGGCCCTTTGTGCAAAACTTAAAGTAATACGGGGAAAACCCGTTACTTCTGGAGCCATATAAGAATATATTGAGTGAAACATATATGTGGAAGCTATGTATACATCTGAACCGACTTCATCAATACGGTTCTATTCTGACCCAAAACTCATACTTGTGTTAAAGTTGAATTTAATTGGAGTAAAACTGTAACCTAGACATTGATCACAAAAATGTGTTCACAGGCAGAGCGACATGGCTAGATCGACTCAGTGGCCGACCCTGAGTAGTAATGCCAAGGACACCATGTTTCCATCTCGTCTCCTTCTGGGTATTGTAGGCATATGCGCTAACTTATAATACCCTATTCCACAGTGTGGCGCAAATATCCAAACATTTATACGATTATATATTTTACAACCCTTAGCCGAAACATCCTATGGAGGCGACACTTACAAACCATAATGAAAATAAAAAAAAAATAAAAAAAAATGAAAAAAAAAAGAAAAAAACAACATATTAGCTTTGAAATAATAAAAAAGGTCGTCTAGGAAACAAACAAAAAAAAAAAGAAGAAAAATTTTTGGAGAGAGAGGTTCGAATATTGAACAAGTACATACGGCCGTAAGTTCGGCCAGGCCGAAGCTTATGTACCCTCCATCATGGATTGCGTAGAAACTTCATCTAAACACTGCCATCCACAATCGAATTACTTAAGTTGCGGTAACGCTTGCCGATGGCAAGGTATCTTAAAACCTCCTAACACCATCTTCTAAATTGTATGTAAGTCCATACGTGGTATATATTAAATCAAAAAAGATCGATCCAATACGTATATGATTCAGTTTGACAAAGTAGACATAAAATTTTGACAAAATTTTCTACAGAAATAAAATTTTAACAAAATTTTCTATAGAAATAAAATTTTCACAAAATTTTCCATAGAAATAAAAATTTTGACAAAATTTTCTATAGAAAGAAAATTTTGACAAAAATTTCTACAGAAATAAAATTTTAACAAAATTTTCTATAGAAATAAACTATTGACAAAATTTTCTATAGAAATAAAATCTTGGTAGATTATTTTTGGCTCGAGTGGCAACCATGATTATGAACCGAATAAAAATTGAACAAAATTTTCTCTAGAAATAAAATTTTGACAAAATTTTCTATAGAAATAAAATTTTGACAAAATTTTCTATAGAAATAAAATTTTGGTAGATTATTTTTGGCTCTAGTGGCAACCATGATTATGAACCGATATGGACCAATTTTTGTGTGATTGGACCAATTTTGGTATGGTTGTTAGCGACCATATACTAACACCACGTGCCTAATTTGAACCGGATCGGATGAATTTTGCTCCTCCAAGAGGCTCCGGAGGTCAAATCTGGAGAATGTTTTATATGGGGGCTATATATAATTATGGACCGATATGGACCAATTCTGGCACGGTTGTTAAAGATCATATACTAACACCATGTTTCTTGGAGACTTCGCAAGCCAAATCTGGGGATCGGTTTATATGGGGGCTATATATAATTATGGACCGATGTGGACCAATTTTTGCATAGTTGTTAGAGACCATATACTAACACCATGTACCAATTTTCAGCCGGATCGGATGAAATTTGCTTCTCTTAGAGGCCACGAAACCCAAATCTGGGGATCGGTTTATATGGGCGCCATATATAATTATGGACCGATGTGGACCAATTTTTGCATGGTTGTTAGAAACCATATACTAACACCATGTACCAAATTTCAGCCGGATCGGATGAAATTTGCTTCTCTTTCAGGCCTCGCAAGCCAAATCGAGGGATCGGTTTATATGGGGGCTATATAAAGGGTGATTTGTTAAGAGCTTGATAACTTTTTTTTAAAAAAAACGCATAAAATTTGCCAAATCTCATCGGTTCTTTATTTGAAACGTTAGATTGGTCCATGACATTTACTTTTTGAAGATAATTTCATTTAAATGTTGACCGCGGCTGCGTCTTAGGTGGTCCATTCGGAAAGTCCAATTTTGGGCAACTTTTTCGAGCATTTCGGCCGGAATAGCCCGAATTTCTTCGGAAATGTTGTCTTCCAAAGCTGGAATAGTTGCTGGCTTATTTCTGTAGACTTTAGACTTGACGTAGCCCCACAAAAAATAGTCTAAAGGCGTCAAATCGCATGATCTTGGTGGCCAACTTACCGGTCCATTTCTTGAGATGAATTGTTCTCCGAAGTTTTCCCTCAAAATGGCCATAGAATCGCGAGCTGTGTGGCATGTAGCGCCATCTTGTTGAAACCACATGTCAAGCAAGTTCAGTTCTTCCATTTTTGGCAACAAAAAGTTTGTTAGCATCGAACGATAGCGATCGCCATTCACCGTAACGTTGCGTCCAACAGCATCTTTGAAAAAATACGGTCCAATGATTCCACCAGCGTACAAACCACACCAAACAGTGCATTTTTCGGGATGCATGGGCAGTTCTTGAACGGCTTCTGGTTGCTCTTCACTCCAAATGCGGCAATTTTGCTTATTTACGTAGCCATTCAACCAGAAATGAGCCTCATCGCTGAACAAAATTTGTCGATAAAAAAGCGGATTTTCTGCCAACTTTTCTAGGGCCCATTCACTGAAAATTCGACGTTGTGGCTCGTTAGTAAGTCTATTCATGATGAAATGTCAAAGCATACTGAGCATCTTTCTCTTTGACACCATGTCTGAAATCCCACGTGATCTGTCAAATACTAATGCATGAAAATCCTAACCTCAAAAGAATCACCCTTTATAATTATGCACCGATGTGGACCAATTTTTGCATGGTTGTTAAAGACCATATACTAACACCATGTACCAAATTTCAGCCGGATCGGATGAAATTTGCTTCTCTTAGAGGCCTCGCAAGCCAAATTTGGGGGTCCCTTTATATGGGGGCTATACGTAAAAGTGGACCGATATGGCCCATTTTCAATACCATCCGACCAACATCGATAACAACTACTTGTGCCAAGTTTCAAGTCGATAGCTTGTTTCGTTCGGAAGTTAGCGTGATTTTAACAGACGGACGGACGGACGGACGGACATGCTTAGATCGACTCAGAATTTCACCACGACCCAAAATATATATACTTTATGGGGTCTTAGAGCAATATTTCGATGTGTTACAAACGGAATGACAAAGTTAATATACCCCCATCCTATGATGGAGGGTATAAAAAAGAAGATACTTAAAAATTTCCTGATAATATCAAAGACTAGAGATATCGAGTTTGGACTTAACCATTGCTGACCTCATTGGAGTCCATAATAATATTTTTAAGAACTTCCTTTTGAAGCCAAGCCAGAATTTTTGGTTTATATCATATCAGCTATGGCTATTGCTGAAAATTTACATAAGTGGACTGAGACACTTAATATCCTTGTTTTTCTGTCCCATGAAGTCCACATCAAAATCAAGGCATCCGTAATTTTGGACATTATACGAAACAAGAGCAATAATTTAAAAGGTCAACTATCATAATGGAAATTCTCTATAATTAGAGTCGCCATAAAAGACACTTATAAAATCAGAATTTGAGATTCAATCACCAATGCTCGTCATTATCTTCGTTCCAGAGATTCTCAGAACTTGCTAAATTTTCTTTTAATTATTAACCTACAATTGAATCTAGTTTATAACACACATTGATCTTTGTAGCGATCGCTACATGGAGACACGTAAGTTTATACCACTTTTTTACCTTCTTACCCCCATTTTCATGAAGCTCCGTTAGTGCTCCGTTAACTAACGAACTTTTAAACCATATTATAGACGTAGCTGTCTTCTTGCCTATATATTCCATATGCCAGTTAGGAACATAACTGCCGAAAAATTTTCTGTTAAAGTTAACCGGAGAGAAGATATTTGCAATTTACTTTCTGTTAACTGGGAGTTAAAGCCTAACGGAGCTACATGAAATTGGCCGTTAATCAGTTTTCTTAAACTTTAAATACTTAAATATTTTCGCGTCTGTTTGTTTTCTGCGGTATTGCACTTTGCGATATTGTTAATTAGTTTAATTTATATACCGAATTCATTTTTTTAATAAATATGTATAATTTTTCTATTATGACTTACTAATTTGAATTTTATTGACGAAACATAAGAACAACCAACGTAGCAATGTCCTAGACCCGTTAATGTCCCCTACTTTCTTCAATTTTCTTAACACTATTTAAAAGTCTCGTTTCAAAAAAAAAATTGTTTGATTATGTAGCTGGCTGTCTAAGAACTACTCCCAATTTCCCTAAGCACGGTCGGATGAAATTTTAGGACAGCGGTTCGTTACAATCCCCAACCTAATATACACGTACATAGATTCGATAGTGTGCGTATGTTCCTGGCTTTTGTGCATAGCCTATAGACAGATGAGATGAACTGTTTTGGCCCTGATAAAATTGTTTACGATTATTAATGTATGCGTGTGTGTGTGCGGTGTTATTATTTGCTGCCAATCAAAATAAAATAAACTCTATCAACACGGTAATTCAATTCGGTTATCAATATATGGAATGAGCATATATACATTCAAATATATGCAGGAATATTAGATTACTAGAATTTTGAAAATAATAATAATTGTACAATATGTGATAGAGGTTTGTAACGTTGTGGTATATGGGGAAAATCTGGAGATCGGATTATATTGAGCCTTTATATAATTATGAACCGATATGTAGCAACTTTTATTTGATAGCATTTTCTATAGAATTTTCTATAGAAATAAAATGTTGACAAAATCTCCTATAGAAATACAATTTTAAAAATCTAACATAGAAATAAAATTTTGACAAAATTTTCTATTAAAATGAAATTTTGACAATATTTTCTAAAGAAATAAAATTTTGACAACATCTTCTGTAGTAATAAAATTTTGACTGTTGAAGCGAGTTCAACAAGCTACTATTGGTGAACTTCCCTAATTACTATTATGATTGATGCTCACGAAGAGCAAGCACGGATTCGAACCATATCTCTTAATTTCTTCTCTTAAGTTATGTTATTATTTTGTTTTACACCAATTTCATCTTATTCATTTGTACATGAAGTATGATTTTGTATTTATTTTATTTTGCATTCATTTTCATTCTTCCATTATATAGTAACCGTTTCATTTCTAACGGATTTAAATATTGAATTTTGTAAGTGAAATGGTTAGTTAAGTTTGAGCAGTTGAAGTAAACGGGTCAAGTTGACTCTTCAATACATTTAACTCAACAATAAGGTGATGTCTTTTTTATTTTGTAAGGCACTAGGCTTCGCGCTCCATTTTGAAAGACACTTGGAGTTCTTAGCCACACGACAGCTTCAACCAGAAGCACGAGTCAGCATTGCTGTGTTCGAGGCTCTTCAACCCCCACCAATTGCACTATCGAAACAAACGCTTAAGCGCAATTTAACATTGACAAAATTTTCTATAGAAATAAAATTTTGACATAATTTGCTATAGGAATAAAACTTTGACAAAATTTTCGATAGAAATAAAATTTTGAAAATTTTCTTTAGAAATAAAATTTTGACAAAATTTTCTATAGAAAAAAAAGAATTGACAAAATTTTCTTTAGAAATTAAATTATATATTATATAGAAATAAAATGTTGACAATTTGAATGAATAATGAAACATTTTTCCATAGAAATAAAATTTTGACAAAATTTTCTATATAAATAAACTTTTGACAAAATTTTCCATATAAATAAAATGTTGACAAAATCTCCTATAGAAATCAAATTTTGAAAATTATTATATAGAAACAAGTATATACAGCACTAAGTTCGGCCGGGCCGAATCTTAAATACCCACCACCATGAACCAAATGTTAGGGTTTCCTTTGAAATTTCAGGAGGGCTTGAGGACTTGAGGACACTTCCCGAAGATAAATTTAAAGATTTCACCTATGAAGACTATATCAGATTCTGGATTTATAAGAACCATTTTTGTTTGAGTTTTAGAGGAATCATTAACATCTCTTGTAAGTGTGCAAGAAAATTATAAAATAACGTCTTGATTTGAAATTTTAAATCTGTAGAAGTAAAATCTGGAAATTTTACATTGAGTTTCAAGAAATTTTCATGATCAGTGCGCCTTCTACACCCTCAAGAAGTGAAGTCGGTCTATATGGAGGCATTACCAAATGGACCGATAAAAACTTAATCCGATACACGTTTTTGTGAGCCTAAAATACCAGAATATTTACAATTTCAGGCAAATCAGATAAAAACTACGGTTTCTAGAAACCCAAGGAGTTAAATCGGGAGATCGTTCTTATGGGGGCTATACTAAAATATGGACCGATACTCACCGTTTTCGGCACACCTCTTTATGACCCGAAAATACCTCTAGATTTCCAATTTCAGGCAAATAGGATAAAAACTTCGGATTCTAGAAGCCCAAGAAGTAAAATCGGGAAATCGGTCTATATGGGGGCTATACCAAAATATGGACCGATATTCACCATTTTCGGCACACCTCTTTATGATCCTGAAATACCTCTAGATTTCCAATTTCAGACAAATTGGATAAAAACTAGGTTTCTATAAGCCCAAGACCCCAAATCGGGAGGTCGTTTTATATGGGGACCATACCAAAACATGGACCGATACTCACAGTTTTTGGCACACGTATTTGTGGCCCTACAATACCTTTAGATTTCCAATTTCAGGTCAATTGAATAAAAACTGCGGTTTCTATAAGCCCAAGAAGTAAAATCGGGAAATCGGTCTATATGGGGGCTATACAAAAATATGGACCGATACTCACAATTTTTGGCACACGTATTTGTGGTCCTACAATACCTCTAGATTTCCAATTTCAGGTAAATTGAATAAAAACTGCGGTTTCTATAAGCCCAAGAAATAAAATCGAGAGATCGGTCTATATGGGGGCTATACCAAAACATGGACCGACACTCACCATTTTTGGCACACCTCTTTATGGCCATCAAATACCTCTAGATTTCAAATTTCAGGCAAATTGGATAAAAACTACGATTTCTTTAAGCCCAAGACCCCAAATCGGGAGGTCGGTTTATATGGGGACTATATCAAAACCTGGACCGATATAGCCCATCTTCGAACTTGACCTGCCTGCAGACAAAAGACGAGTTTGTGCAAAATTTCAGCACGATTGCTTGATTATTGAAGACTGTAGCGTGATTACAACAGACAGACAGACAGACAGACAGACAGACAGATGGACAGACGGACATCGTTATATCGTCTTAGAATTTCTCCCTGATCAAGAATATATATACTTTATATAGTCGGAAATCGATATTTCGATGCGTTACAAACGGAATGACAAACTTATTATACCCCCGTCACCATTCTATGGTGGTGGGTATAATAAAATTTTGACAAAATTTTCTATATAAATAAGGGAGCCACCGTGGTGCAATGGTTAGCATGCCCGCCTTGCATACACAAGGTCGTGGGTTCGATTCCTGCTACGACCGAACACCAAAAAGTTTTTCAGCGGTGGATTATCCCACCTCAGTAATGCTGGTGACATTTCTGAGGGTTTCAAAGCTTCTCTAAGTGGTTTCACTGGAATGTGGAACGCCGTTCGGACTCGGCTATAAAAAGGAGGTCCCTTGTCATTGAGCTTAACATGGAATCGGGCAGCACTCAGTGATAAGAGAGAAGTTCACCACTGTGGTATCACAATGGACTGAATAGTCTAAGTGAGCCTGATACATCGGGCTGCCACATAACCTAACCTAACCTTCTATATAAATAAAATTTTGACAAAATTTTCTATTGAAATAAAATGTTGACAAAATTTTCTATAGAAAAAAAAAATTGAATAAAATGTTGACAATTTGAATGCTGACAATCATCCATAAAAATAAAATTTTGACATTATTTTCTATAGAAATAAAATTTTGACAAAATTTTCTATAGAAAAAAATTTTGACAAAATTTTCTTTAGAAATAAACTTTTGACATATTATATAGAAATAAAATGTTGAAAATTTTTTCCATAGAAATACAATTTTTACAGCATTTTCTATAGAAATAAAATTTTGACATAATGTGCTACATAAATAAAATTTTGACAAAATTTTCTATTGAAATAAAATGTTGACAAATTTTTGTATAGAAATAAAATTTTGACAAAAATTTCTGTAGAAATAAAATTTTGACAAAATTTTCTATAGAAATAAAATGTTGACAAAATTTTTTATAGAAATAAAATGTTGACAAAATTTTTTATAGAAATAAAATGTTGACAAAATTTTTTATAGAAATAAAATGTTGACAAAATTTTCTATAGAAATAAAATTTTGACAAAATTTTCTATAGAAATAAAATTTTGACAAAATTTTCTATAGAAATAAAATTTTGACAAAATTTTCTATAGAAATAAAATTTTGACATAATTTTCTATAGAAATAAAATTTTGACAAAATTTTCTATAGAAATAAAATTTTGACAAAATTTTCCATATAAATAAAATTTTGACAAAATTTTCTATAGAAATAAAATTTTGACAAAACTTTCTATTGGAACACAATTTTGACAAGCTTTACTATAAAAATAAAATTTTGAAAAAATTTTCTATAGAAATAAAATTTTGACAAAATTTTTTATAGAAATAAAATTTTATCAAAATTTTCTATACTTATTTGTTGTCAAAATCTCCTATAGAAATCAAATTTTGACAAATTAATATATAGAAATAAAATTTTAGAAATCAAATTTTGACAAAATTTTCCATATAAATAAAATGTTGACAACATTTTCTATAGAAATACAATTTTGACAAAATTTTCTATAGAAATACAATTTTGACAAAATTTTCTATAAAAATACAATTTTGACAAAATTTTCTATTGAAATAAAATTTTGACAAAATTTTCTATAGAAATAAAATTTAGAAAAAAATTTTTATAGAAATAAAATTGTGACAAAATGTTCTATAGAAGTAAAATTTTGACAAAATTTCTATAGAAATAAAATTTTGACAAAACTTTCTATTGGAACTCAATTTTGACAAGCTTTACTATAAAAATAAAATTTTGAAAAAACTTTCTATAGAAATAAAATTTTGACAAAATTTTCTATAGAAATAAAATTTTATCAAAATTTTCTATATTTATTTTTTGACAAAATCTCTTATAGAAATCAAATTTTGACAAATTATTACATAGAAATAAACTTTTGATAAATTTTTCTATAGAAATAAAATTTTGACAAAATTTTCTATATAAATAAAATGTTGACAAAATTTTCCATATAAATAAAATGTTGACAAAATTTTCTATAGAAATACAATTTTGACAAAATTTTCTATAGAAATACAATTTTACAATTTTGACAAAATTTTTTATAGAAATAAAATTTTGATAAAATTTTCTATAGAAATAAAATTTTGACAAAATTTTCTATAGAAAAAAAAATTGACAAAATTTTCTTTAGAAATTAAATTATATATTATATAGAAATAAAATGTTGACAATTTGAATGAATAATGAAACATTTTTCCATAGAAATAAAATTTTGACAAAATTTTCTATATAAATAAACTTTTGAAAAAAATTTCCATATAAATAAAATGCTGACAAAATCTCCAATAGAAATCAACTTTTGACAAATTATTATATAGAAATAAAATTGTGACAAAATTTTCTATATAAATAAAATTTTGACAAAATTTTCTATTGAAATAAAATGTTGACAAAATTTTCTATAGAAAAAAAAATTGAATAAAATGTTGACAATTTGAATGCTGACAATCATGAAACATTTTTCCATAAAAATAAAATTTTGACATTATTTTCTATAGAAATAAAATTTTGACAAAATTTTCTTTAGAAATAAACTTTTGACATAATATATAGAAATAAAATGTTGCCAAATTTTTCCATAGAAATAAAATTTTGACAGCATTTTCTATAGAAATAAAATTTTGACATAATTTGCTACATAAATAAAATTTTGACAAAATTTTCTATTGAAATAAAATTTTGACAAATTTTTGTATAGAAATAAAATTTTGACAAAATTTTCTGTAGTTGTTTTTTTTTTTTTTTTTTTAAATAAATAAAATGTTGACAAAATTTTTTATAGAAATAAAATGTTGACAAAATTTTCTATAGAAATAAAATTTTGATAAAATTTTCTATAGAAATAAAATTTTGACAAAATTTTCTATAGAAATAAAATTTTGATAAAATATTCTATAGAAATAAAATTTTGACAAAATTTCCCATAGAAATAAAATTTTGACAAAATTTTCTATAGAAATAAAATTTTGACAAAATTTTCTATAGAAATAAAATTTTGACAAAATTTTCTATAGAAATAAAATTTTGACAAAATTTTCTATAGAAAAAAAAATTTGACATAATTTGCTACATAAATAAATTTTTGACAAAATTTTCTATAGAAATAAAATTTTGACAAAATTTTCTATAGAAATAAAATTTTGACAAAATTTTCTATAGAAATAAAATTTTGACAGCATTTTCTATAGAAATAAAATTTTGACATAATTTGCTACATAAATAAATTGTTGACAAAATTTTCTATAGAAATAAAATTTTGACAAAATTTTCTATAGAAATAAAATTTTGACAAATTTTTGAATAGAAATCAAATTTTGACAAAATTTTCTATAGAAATAAAATTTTGACAAAATTTTCTATAGAAATAAAATTTTGACAAAATTTTCTATAGAAATAAAATTTTGACAAAATTTTCTATATAAATAAAATTTTGACAAAATTTTCTATAGAAATAAAATTTTGACAAAACTTTCTATTGGAACACAATTTTGACAAGCTTTACTAAAAAAATAAAATTTTGACAAAATTTTCTATAGAAATAAAATTTTGGTAAAATTTTCTGTATTTATTTTTTGCAAAATTTTCTATAGAAATAAAATTTTGACAAAATTTTCTATAGAAATAAAATTTTGACAAAATTTTCTATAGAAAAAAATTTTGATAACATTTTCTATAGAAATAAAATTTTGACAAAATTTTCTATAGAAATAAAATTTTGTCAAAATTTTCTATTGGAAGACAATTTTGACAAAATTTTCTATAGAAATAAAATTTTGACAAAATTTTCTATAGAAATAAAATTTTGACAAAATTGTCTGTAGAAATAAAATTTTTACAAAATTTTTTATTGAAATAAAATTTTGTCAAAATTCTCTATAAAAATAAAATGTTAACCAAAATTTTTTATAGGAATAAGATTTTGACCACATTTTCTGTAGAAATGAACCATTGACAATTTTTTCTATGAAAAATAAAATTTTGACTAAATTTTCTATTCAGTCAACATTTAAAAAAATTTTAATTTTCGTTTTAGGTCATACTATCCAGTTCATTGTTGGTAAGTTCTCCCTGTTTGTAGAAGTAGCAATTATTTCTCGCTATTATGACTGTTAATAAGATAAGAAATGAACTCCAAAAATAACACAATGAAAAATGTCTTTTGAACAAAATGTAATTTTACAAAAATTTGATTAAAAGTTGAAAAATAAATTTTTTGTTATGAAAGAAAAAAAAAAACATAAAATTTTCATGTTTTTTTTCTTTCATAAAATAAAATAAAGATCGAAAAAAAAAAAATTGTGTAGTTGTTTTTGTAAATCGCACCAAACTGTGATTTTTTCGGGGTACATTGCTAGCTTTTGCAATGAATCTGGATGATCTTTATTCCAAAAATTTACAATTCTACTTATTTACGTACCGATTGAGCCAAAAATGAGCTTCGTTGCTGAACGCAATACCCGTGCGATGAGATGTTTTTTATTAGAGCATGCATTTTGCTCAAAAAATTAAATAATTTGCAGGCATTGTTCGTTTTTAAGACGATTACAGGTAAAGAATCTATCGTGTTTAAGCTCATTTGATAACAAGTTTTCTCCATATTTAACTTATTGATGGTGATTCCTTCGTAATGTTGGTTCGTGAAATCTAATAGTCGATCTCAACAGAGTCATTACTCATATCTTAAATATTTGATTTTTATCACATGCAAATATTATTATTTTACCAATATCTCTTTGAGGCCTTTATCTCCTTGCTGACCCATTGGGGGAAATGGAGGCTAATTTATCATCTCTGAAAAGGCTTATTCTGCGTCTAGAAAATGGTGAATGTCTTGTGAATTGTACCTGCATATCATGAGTTTACCATAATAACATTGTAATCGAACTTGAAATGAATGAAAGTCCCAGAGAGATAGAAGAAAAGAAAATGATTGATTGAATGGCTAGCTGATTGATTGATGGTAGAATGAAGCATGTCGGTCAGTCGATTGGTCAGATATCGAATACAAAAGAAACTGATGTGGTATGAAAAACAGAATGGTCAGTAGCAGAGGCTTGACGAATATCCTCAACAAAAAAAAAAAACAAATGAATGCCATGGTATTTAAGAATTGTTCATTTGCTTTTGCCTTTTTGGGATTGCCCATAGATCAGCTCCCAGAAAACATAAAAAGGACTACGATAACACAAATGAAATGACATGGAAACGAAAACAAAAAAACACAGAATCAACTAAAGGGCCTTACCACGAAGAGACCTGGTATTTACATGAAGATTTCTTCATATCCTCACTGGCTGTGGCTGAGGTTTTGTTTAGCTTGACCTAGACTTGGTGTTTATTTGGTATTCCCTATTTTTTTTTTTTTTTTTGCTTCTCCTCCATGTTTGCTCATCTCTTTTACAAGTCATTCTATTATGTTCGACAGGACTCTATCATTTGTACATCCATTCAAAATGGAAAACATTGTAACAATGACGAGATAATGTAGAGCTTAAATAAAAATGAGTTGTAAATTAGACAGCCTGGGGAATTAATGATGCGGGTAAATTTGTTTTACATTGCCAATTGATTGATATCGTTTTGCATTAAAATAAATCTTAACAAATTCGCACACACATAACATTTTTATGGTTAGAATATGTATGTTAAACTTTTGGTAAATAGTCTAACATTAAATATTTAAATATGGATTGTATGCTAAAGACAAGAAAGTATGTGTAAATATCTGTGTGGACATCTTAGCCAAAACAAGTATATGCGGCCGTAAGTTCGGCCAGGCCGAATCTTATGTACCCTCAACCATGAATTGTGGTAGAAACTTCTACGCAAGACTGTCAACCACAATCGAATTACTTGGGTTGTGGTAATACTTAACATTGTCTTCTAAATTGTAAGTTAGTCCATACATGGTATATATTAAATTAAAAAAGACCGATTAAATACGCGTCAGTTTGACAAAATTTTCTATAGAAATAAAATTTTAACAAAATTTGTTTATAGGAATAAAATTTTGACAAAATTTTCTATAGAAAAAAATGTTGGCAAAATTGTCTATAGAAATAAAGTTTTGCCAAAATTTTCTATAGAAATGAAATTTTAACAAAATTTTCTTTAGAAATAAAATTTCAACAAAATTTTCTATAGAAATAAAAATTTGACAACATTTTCTATAGAAATAAAATTTTGACAAAATTAGCTATAGAAATAAAATTTTTGTAGATTAGTTTTAGCTCGAGTGGCAACCATGATTTTTAACGGATCCTCCAAGAGCCAAATCTGAGGGTCCGTTTATATGGGGGCTATACGTAAAAGTGGTCCGATATGGCCCATTTGCAATACCATCCGACCTACATCAATAACAACTACTTGTGCCAAGTTTCAAGTGAATAGATTGTTTCGTTCGGAAGTTGGCGTGATTTCAACAGACGGACGGACGGACATGCTTAGATCAGAATTTCACCACGACCCAGAATATATATACTTCATGGGGTCTTAGAGCAATCCTATGTTGGAGCGTATAAAGGATGATACGATCAAAATTTGGTCAATATAAACTTGACGCATTTCTTTCAATTTTGCATTTAAAAAACCTGAGGCTGTACATGACGATGCTGACGAAGTTTGACTGCGTGGTAATGGACGACGAAACCTACGTCAAACCGAGTTTTATACGGCAAAAGGAAGGGGAAAGGTAGCAGATATTTTCAAGCACATAAAACTGTCAAAGTTCGCAAAGAAATATCTGGTTTGGCAAGCCATCTATACCTGTGCCTTGAAAAGCAGCATTTTCATAGATTCCGGGACTGTCAACCAAGAAATTTACGTGAAAGAGTGTTGGAATAAACGTCTGCTGCCTTTCCTGAAGAAACACGGTTGTTCCGTACTGTTTTGGCCGGATTTGGCATCTTGCCATTACGGTAACGCCGCCAACAACGTGCAGGTGGTTCCCAAGGACAAGAACCCTCCCAACACGCCAAAGCTCCGCCCAATTGAGAAATACTGGGCTATTGTCAAGCGGAACCTAACGAAGGCCAAAAAAACTGCTAAGTACGGGCAGCAGTTCAAGGCAAACTGGCTTTCTGCGGCGAAGAAGGTGGACAAGGTGACTGTACAAAATCTGATGGCAGGTGTCAAGCGTGAGGCCCGGCAATTCGCATTTGGAAAAGCGAAAGCCTAACTGAATAGTTTTTCTGAATTTTATACTAATTGAACTTGAAAAAGAAATTTAATTTAATTTTTTAAATAAACGATTTCACCGATTTACACTCGTTTTCCCTTGACAAAATTTTGACACCCTTTAATTATATTATTATATATTTGTTTTTATTTAAAAAATGTATTTTGTACTTGAATCAATTACAGATATTATAAATATATGTAACTACTTTTTTACCTAGGTGTGTTATATGTATTATATATTGTCCTATTGTACGTCATTTTCTATTCATTACAAATGTATATACTGATATAAACAAATAATAATAAATATTTGAAGAATATATGAACCAATTATTTATTTTATGGGTACATGGTTAGTACAAACCATGCTAAAAATGTATATACTGATATAAACAAATAATAATAAATATTTGAAGAATATATGAATCAATTATTTATTTTATGGGTACATGGTTAGTACAAACCATGCTAAAATCAAGCTCATATAAAACAAGTTAAACGGCCGTAAGTTCGGCCAGGCCGAAGCTTATGTACTCTCCACCATGGATTGTGTAGAAACTTCTTCTAAACACTGCCATCCACAATGGAATTACTTTAGTTGCGTTAACGCTTGCCGATGGCAAGGTATCTTCAAAAATCTTAAGACTGTCTTCTAAATTGTAAGTAAGTCCATACGTGGTATATATTAAATTAATAAAGACCGATTAAATACGTATATAATTCAGTTTGACAAAATTTTCTAAAAAAAAATTGACAAGATTTTCTATAGAAATAAAATTTTAACAAAATTTGTTTATAGAAATAAAATTTTGACAAATTTCAATAGACAAAAAATTTTGACAAAATTTTCTATAGAAATGAAATTTTCTATTGAAATAAAATTTTAACAAAATTTTCTATAGAAATAAAATTTTGACAAAATTTTCTATAAAAAAAAATGTTGACAAAATTGTCTATAGAAATAAAGTTTTGCCAAAATTTTCTATAGAAATGAAATTTTAACAACATTTTCTATAGAAATAAAAATTTGACAAAATTTTCTATAGAAATAAAATTTTGACAAAATTTTCTATAGAAATAAAATATTGAAAAAATTTTCTATAAAAATAAAATTTTGGTAGATTATTTTTGGCTCGAGTGGCAACCATGATTATGAACGATATGGACCCATTTTTGTGTGATTGGGATCGGCTATATAACTATAGACCGTTATGGACCAATTTTGGTATGGTTGTTAACGGCCATATACTAACACCACGCTCCAAATTTGAACCGGATCGGATGAATTTTGCTCCTCCAAGAGGCTCCGCAGTTCAACTCTGGAGAACGGTTTATATGGGGGTTATATATAGTTATGGACTGATATGGACCAATTCTTGCACGGTTGTTAGAGACCATATACTAACACCATGTTCCAAATTTCAACCGAATCGGATGAAATTTGCTTCTCTTAGAGGCTACGCAAGCCAAATCTGAGGATCGGTTTAATAGGGGGCTATATATAATTATGGACCGAAGTGGACTAATTTTTGCATGGTTGTTGGAGACCATATACCAACACCATGTACCAAATTTCAGCCGGATCGGATGAAATTTGCTTCTCTTAGAGGATCGGTAAGCCAAATTTGGGGGTCCGTTGATATGTGGGCTATACGTAAAAGTGGACCGATATGGCCCATTTGCAATACCACCCGACCTACATCAAAAACAACTACTTGTGCCAAGTTTCAAGCCGATAGCTTGTTTCGTTCGGAAGTTAGCGTGATTTCAACAGACGGACGGACGGACATGCTCAGATCGACTCAGAATTTCACAACGACCCAGAATATTTATACTATATGGGGTCTTAGATCAATATTTCGATGTGTTACAAACGGAATGACAAAGTTAATATACCCCCATCCTATGGTGGAGGGTATAAAAAGATTGATCCAATCCTTGATTCCCATTAAAAAGTTAGTTTTGGCTCAAGTTAACCGTTAATTGGGTTTAATATAAGCATAAGTGCGGATTAAATAAAGTACAGATTAGGATTAAATAGAGCTTCACTAGGCTTGAATCAAGCACGTCCCATATTTAAAAAAAGCACAAACACGATTAAAAATTTTGAAAACTAAGAAATTTTTACTTATTTAATATTTTCGGAATTAAATCAAGAATTTTGTATTCGGATTTAGAAAAACCGTACTTACCGTATGTTTACATTTGGAATATTTTGGATATTTTTTCCCAAAAGACCGGCGGAGCTCTGCAAAACAAAAACAACCCAGCAAAAAAAGTTTTTCTCAAGGCACAACTTTAAAATAATTTCCTATTTTAGGATGTTCTTTATCTTAACTGCACAGGAAGTTCATTTGAGTAAATTTCTTTATAACTCTTTTTTTCGTATTTTTAATGGGAAATTTATTTATTGTATTTTGATTAAGTACACTTTTCTCTATTAGATGTTCTTTATTTTAACTGCACAGGATGTTCATTTGAGTCAATTTCTTTATAACTCTTTTTTTCGTATTTTTAATGGGAAATTTATTATTTTTTTTTTTTGTATTTGGATTAAGTACACTATTCTCTATTATTTCGTTGGGTGTATCCACAACCTTAATTTAATCAAATTAGATACACTTGGCTGTACTACTAATTGTACTCCTTGTATTTGCTTTTTTTTCAACATAAAGGAACTTGGACTTTGTCTATCTATCGACGGGCATCACTTGATCTACTCAGAATTTCACCGCAATACAGAACATATGTACTTTGTTGGGTCTGAGACTAATATTTCGATGTGTAACAAACATAATGACAAAATTTTTATATACAACCTATCCTATGGTTGAGGGTAGAAAAATCAAAGTTAATAAAACACCAAGGAACCAAAGATTTTTTTTTTTTGGTGATTAAAAATCTCATAACTAACATTGTTGTGCATAATTCCACACACAAGTAAAACTGTCACACGATTTTGTTGTAAAAATGTCAATATGTTTATTAATCCCAACATTTGCTTGGTTGCTCACAATTGAGCTCAAAGGTTCTACTTTATTTATAACCAAAGTGGAATTCTATGTCACATTTGGGTTATCAATGCCTGATTTTTGGTGCTCTTCAAATGTCTTTTTAATCCACAAAATTTCCTCTTATTACCAAAATTCGTATCCCTTATGACCTTTGGCATTGAGTAGAGAATTTCAATGTGTATCGGGGATTCCTTCAATTTACATATACCCAGCGGCGTAAATCGAGAGCACTTTCGATTTAAAGCATTCACGGAGCCCTTATTTTAGAGGCAATACTCATACGATTAGGTCTTATAAAATAATCCCTTTTGTAAGACCTCTTCCTTCTTTACAAAAAAAAGTTGATACTCATTCATCATTCATTGCAAAAAACAGGCCTTAAAAAAGGTCTTTATTTACTAAGATCGCTATCCCATTTCTCATAGCATACTTGTCGAGGCCTTTTGAAATGGCTTATATGTTTAAAGACACATTTTAAAGAACTCCTAATAGGCCTTGTTTGGTATTGTGAATTACAATCTGCTCTTGCAACGAGGCAAAATAAAACGATTTTTAAAAGCAACTCATATTCCCATAGCAAGCTCTTATAATTTACGAGACCTTTGAAAAGCCCTTATGCCGTAAGCCAATTCATAAGTTTTGCGACAACGCACAAACAATATAACGGCTTAAAAAAAACAAGTCATGTTCTCATATGCGCACTTCTTTAATATAAGAGACCTTTGATAAGCCCTTATGCCGTAAGTTTATAAGTAACCGAAAGTTAAGAATAAAAATAATTTTGCACAATTTAAAGCAACACGTGTTTCTTCATTCGGGTTTGTGATTTCGTTGGAGCAAGTCGCGTTGTTTGTTTTTTTTTTTTTTTAGTTGCTGAAGTGTGAAATATGCGGTAAGTATATATTTTTTGACTAATATACTATATTGAATTACATAATAATAATAATTTTATAATAATTTTACTTATTTATTTAGAGGCAACTTCTACCATGAAAGCCAATATTCAATGTTCAATATGTGGAAATCAGACGTCCAATACGAAATCAGTTCTTATGAAGAAGGTGATTTATTTTTTATAGTACAATTTTATATAGTACAAAATAAAATAAAATAAATATATAAAAAGTAAAAAGAATTTTGGGTTTCTTATTTATATATGAAATTTGGAGTAGGTCCTATATAAGATATGTAAACAAGGCCTTTTAAACAGCCTTCATAAAAAGGCATTAAATTGGCATTATTTTAAACTCCTATTAAGAGGCCTCTATTTATATATGCTTCATAAAGCCTTTTGATGTATACATTATAAAAGGCCTTATTTTATCACACATTATAAAGAACTTATTTGAGGCAATTCCTAAAAGGCCTTAAAATAATGACCTTATATTAGCCCTTATGCTGTAAGCTGAAGTCGGAGCCCTTGGTCGGCTATGACACCCTGTGTAAAAATACAATGAATATGTAATGGGAAGTCAATGCCTTGTGTCTGTAAATAAATGCCTTTTAAAAGGCCTTATGAAGACCGATTTCCGCCGCTGGGTATTCACACTTGGATATCTATGATTGTTATTTGGGTCGTAATGAAGCACAACCACACAATCACACATTCACACACTCACATGACACATAGCCCTCTAATAATTGAGGCAGTCAGTTGCCAACAGTCGCTAGTTGACATCAGTCCTGAAATAGTCTACAAAACATAGGACTTAACCTAACTTCTTGCAATATGTGCTTAATGTATTTACTGTACTTAAAAATCGTCTAGCAAAGTGGAGGTCCCCTTCCCCGACCAAATACCGAGAAATAAGGGAGCGGGTCTTAGTCCCAGTATTTCTTGAAATGTCAAGCAATGCAGAGTACTTTGGTCCAATTTACAAAAATTCGGGCAAGAATGAGACTCTATTTTGTTAGAGACCCCATGCTGGGACCATGTACCAGATTGAAATTTTTCCCTCCAAGAATTTCCGCAAACCTAACTTACAGTTCGGTTTATGTTGGGGATATATATAATTATGGATAGATATGGACCAATTTTTGAATGTTTGTTAAAGTTCATTTACTACCACCATGCAACGCATTTGAACTGTATTGGATGAAATGTCCTCCTCCAACAGGCTCTGCAAGCACGGATGCCACAGTTGGTAGAATTCTACCAAAAATAGTAGATTTTTCTATTGTTTGGTAGATTGGTGGAATTCTTGACGTTTGGTTTTGATTTTGCAAAATAGTCCTCTCCAACTAAATGTTATTTGACATAGAAATAACATTTTGACAAAATTTTCTATAGAAATAAAATTATGACAAAATTTTCTATAGAAATAAAATTTTTGCAAATTTTTCTATAGAAATAAAATTTTGACAAAATTTTTTATAGAAATACAGTTTTCGTTTCGTTTTGTTTGTTATTGTTGGCTTCTCTTCAATCGTTATTATTGTCTTTGATCTCAGCTTAAAGCCATGCATTGACTAAACTACAAGTGTAGCTTAACCAACAGAGGAAAAGTATGCTTGTCAAATTTATTTGGGTAAAGCCCTATATACTGCAAGATGGTTGGATGTACAGCTGTTTCGGAATTACCACATTCCTCATCAGCATCCTCTACTTGCAACAAAACTATCAACCAATTATCAGAATAAATTCGGGTAATTCACTCAACCCATACATTGACTATACTAAAATTGTAGCTTAACCAACAGCGGAAAAGAATGTTTGTCAAATTTATTTGGGCAAAGCCCTTTAGACTTCAAGATGGTTGGATGGACGCACGTTTCGGAATTACCACATTCCTCATCAGCATCCTCTACTTTTCTATAATGGGTTGATATTTTTGCTGCAAGTAGAGGATGCTGATGAGGAATGTGGTAATTCCGAAACGTGCGTCCATCCAACCATCATGCAGTCTATATGGCTCGAGAGGCAACCGTGTCCGCAAAACAAATCTGTGGGTGGGTTTATATGGGGGCTATATGGTCCAATACAAACCGACCTATATAAATAATGACTACTTGTGCCATTTTTAATTTGATAGCTTGTTTCGTTCGGATGTTAGTGTGATTTCAACAGAAGCACGGACGGACATCGCTAGATCGACTCAGAATTTCATCACGACCGAAAATATATATGACAAAATTTTCTATAGAAATAAAATTTTAACAAAATTTTCTATAAAAAAAAAATTGACAAAATTTTCTATAGAAATAAAATTTTGACAATATTTTCTATAAAAATAAAATTTTGACAAAATTTTCTATAGAAATAAAATTTTGACAAAATTTTGTATAGAAATAAAATGTTGACAAAATTTGCTATAGAAATAAAATGTTGACAAAATTTTGTATATTTTATAGAAATAAAATTTTTACAAAATTTTCTATAGTAATAAAATTTTGACAAAATTTTCTATAGAAAAAAAATTTTGACAAAATTTTCTATAGAAATAAAATTTTGACAAAATGTTCTATAGAAATAAAATTTTGACAAAATTTTCTATGGAAATAAAATCTTGACAAAATTTTCGATAGAAATAAAATTTTGACAAATTTTTTATAGAAACAAAATTTTGAAAATTTTTTTATAGAAATAACATTTTGCCAAAAATTTCCCTAGAAAAAAAATTTTCTATAGAAATAAAATTTGGCAAAATCTATATATATAAAATTCAATCTATGTTTGTTTATTTGTTTGTTTGTTTGTTTGTTTGTTTGTATGTACCGAGTTGGCTCCGAAACGGCTGAACCGATTTACTTGAAACTTTCAGAGATCTTAGAGGGCGTTCATGTGGTGAAAATAGGGTACCTCATTTTTTGACACCTGGTCGCGGAGGGGGACCTCCCCTTTGTCGGGCTTTTTGAAAATTGGACCAAAGTTGACCGATTTGGTTGAATTTTTCGTTGAAGATTGGGGTTGGCATTTAGACAAAGATCCGCTACTTTTTATTTCGATATTTGGTGGCGGAGGGGGGGCCTCCCCTTTGTTCGACTTTTTTTAAAGTACAGTGAAAAAACTAAAATTCTCTAAATTATCTGAGATTTACAGAGAACATGTGGTGAGGTTATGGAATTAATATGGGGTACCCGATGATTTCATATGTGGATGGGGAGGGGGACCTCCGCCTTGCCCTACTTTTTGAAACTTGGAACAAAATTATGCGATTTGCTTGAAATTTTCATTGAATGTTGGGGTTGGCATGTAGACAAAAATCCGCTACATTATTTTTCCATATTTGGTCGGGGAGGGGGACCACCCCTTTGCCCGATTTTTTTTTTTTTTTTGAAAGTTCAAACAAAACTAAACTCCCCCGACTGAAATTTTACAGAAAACATGGGTTACGAAATTTATATCAGGTTCCTGATTTTTTAATAAAAATAAAAGGGCATAGGGAGACATCCGCTTCTCTTAAGTATACAGAGAAACAATTAAACTTTACCGAGTTACTTGAAATTTACAGAGGACTGGGGAGAGATCGCCCCTTTAGGCTTATAATTTGATTGACATTTTCTGGGACGTTTACAAAAGATACGCTTTTCGACATTTGGTCGGGGAGGAGGTCCTCCTCTAAAACTACAAAAAAAAATTTAAGTTGTCTTGAAATTTACAAAAGCAGTGGGGGAAGGTTATGAACGAAGAGGCAACCTTCCTTGCCCCACACTTGAAGGAAAGTGTCAAGAATTTTCAGGGATGGTTAGGGATGTCGATATTGTATCGGGGAAAGTGACGTCCCTTTAAAACAATAGAGCACAATTTAAACATCTCCGATCTACTTGAAATTTACAGGGACGTGGCAGGAGGTGATTAAATTTATACATAATTTTTAAATTAGTATATGATTTTTCGATATCTGGTTGGGGGAGGGGAAAATTGAAATAAACTTTATCGATTTACTTCGATAGAATTTATAGGGACCATTGCGTAGTTGCGAAATTAATATAGGGTACGTGATAGCAGTGTTGCCAACTCCCCAAGGCCAAAAAGCACCAAAAATATTTTATAAATTCTAACATACCACCTTCCACCACAAAATCGAAAATTAAATGCTCTACTAAAAAAAAAAAAAAAAAAAAGTTCCGAAGATGAATTATGAATTGAATTTTAAGAAGTTAAGGTGGGTATTAAGATCGAGTTTAGCTGCTAAAATAGTCATTTTTCAACAATTACTTTTCTTTAATAATTCATTTTAAGGAATACAAACTTTGTGGCTATTCCCCATTATAATAAAATTTGCAGCAAATATGCATAATTTTATACCGTTTTTACTGATATAGTTTTCACTTTAGCGGCAAAACTCGAACTTAGTACTCACCATTATGAACCGCTATTCATTTTGATCAGTCATGTTTTTCAACTTTCAAAATATTAATATATGGAAGAAGTCTATTGCTTATTCCAATTCTGCGTGCTTTTGTGAATTTAATACAACGTTTTTAATGACATCTTTACCAAATTAAAAAATTCGGCACTCATCGTTCGACTTTCCTACAGAATACCCTAAATAACAATATTAATTAAAAAATAATCAATACCAACTTCATAACAATCAAATTCTATATTTGGCAATAAATTTGAGTTTCTTCGGCTCTTGAAAGTCTAATCAAAATTTTTGTATCAATTAAACTTAATACTGTTCAAAATAAAAAAGCACCAAAAGCACTAAATGAAAATGCCAGAAAGCACCAAGTTGGTGCTTTTTTTGAAAAGGCACCAAAAAGGCAATTTGGTGCTTTTTAGAAATCAAAAAGCACTAAATTTGGTGCTAAAAGCACCAAATTGGCAACACTGCGTGATAGTCCGATATCATGTCGGAGTGGAGAGACGATGGGGGGAGGGTTCACTTTTGTCCGTTTTTTTTTTTCTTAAATTGAAAGTAAAGGGTTGTCCGTAAATGGGAAGTCGGTACATAATTTTATGATTTTTGCACAGGCTTCTGCCAGACTTCTTTTTAGTAAAGAACTTAAATTTACATGAAATTGGCAGCCAACGTAGAGGGTGCATCATTTTCCAACATTTTAGCAAATGTTAATGTGGTAAAATTTTTTACTACTTTTGCTTTTTCCGATTTATTGGATGGGAAACAGTAATTTTTTGTATGTTATTATAATATAGTGCTTAATTTTCAGATATGTTGAGGAGAAGGATACCTTTCCTTGACAAACCCCACTTAAAATTCACAAGAAATATAGAAGATTGTCCAACTACTTGAATACAGAACATTATTAAAAAAATTTGTAGGAAAGGGTACACCCTCTCCCGTCGTATTTGTACCTATAAACGAAAAATAAAGTAGTCCGATTTGTTTAAAAGAATTGAAATCTTTTCGAATTTGTTTTCAGCACGAAGGATATAGTTGACTAAGATAATGCAAAATGTTCCTCCAAATACGCTTCGGAAGGCGCAGCGAAGTGGGCCGGGTTACGCTAGTATTCTATAAAAATAAAATTTTGACAAAATTTTCTATAGAAATAACATTTTGTCAAAATTTTCTATAGAAATAAAATTTTGACAACATTTTTGGTAAACTTTTCTGCAAAGTTTGGTAGACTATTTTTGGCTGTGGGTTATACCTAAACGTGGTTCGTTATGGTCCATCGCTAGATCGACTCAGAATTTCATCACGACTCAGAATATATAATCCATGCGTTCTGAAATCTTCCTATGGCGGACGGTATAATAATAAATAAAACATACACATGCATGATAGCTTTAGATCGGAGGTAACAGCTGTACAACTAATACAAGATAACTATCGTAGTCGGTTCCGGGGAACAAGAAATGGGCTTGGGAAAATGTTCTGAACTTGTTCCCCAGTCGATTACTGGTAAACATAAAAAATTCTACTGGTTCCGAGCAAGTCTCACAGTGGGAGCCACCGTGGTGTATCGCCTTCCCTTCCCAGTTTCGACCGAACATCAACATTTTTTTCAGCCATGGATTAAACCCTCGCAGTAATGCTGGTGAAATTTCTGAGTGTATTTAAGTTTCTCTAAATGGTTACAGTGTAATGTAAAGCTCCGTTTTGTCTTGGCTATGAAAAGGTGGTCCCAGGGAATCGGGAAGCATTCAGTGCTAATGAAAAGCTCTCCACTCTCGTATGACAATAATTACAGGCTGCCACTATACATTATCTAACCTAGTCTATTCTCATTTCCTAAAGGGAAAACGAAAGTCGTCAGTGTATTCCAAAAGCATAGACTACAACGCCAAGGACATTTCCTTGGAAAATTCTTACAAAAGTGAAATGAAAGCACCATATGAGGGCTCCAACTACTACAACTATAGCTGATGATGATGGTCAGCTAATGATAATATTGTTATTGACCATGTTTTGGGCATTGGACACGTACTTGAAACATACACGGAATGTTACATGTGTTGCCACTAAAGCACAATCCTCATCCAACACCACCACCGTCAAAGGGTTTTCCATCAAGTGGAAAAGGCAAAAGTTGTAAATTTCAAGGACTACAGTTGTATAGAAGTTGCCAATAAATTCAAAGGGAATTGTAGTTTTAAGTAAAATAGAGATGACTTTAAATGAAAACTTACGTAAATAGAACTGTTTTTTGGCGAATCGGCAAATGGTATTAATTTTTATTATATCTGAAATTAGAGTTATCTGAGGAACTAAATTTTTGTAAAACGTAGTTTTTATTTTCGTTTAAAATAAAACAAAATCATTAGATACAATTGATCAAATTATGAATTCCGTTTTAATTGTTCTTTATGGTTACAGCATGGCTAATGTGGCTGCCTTCTGTAATTCAGCGCTATATACCAAATAAACACATTAATTTTTCATATTATTACATTTTTAATACGAGCTTATTGACATGAAGATTAAGGAGTTTATTGATTATTAAGTTATTGGAAAGAAAACACAAAAACAATTTCACAAGCCTAACTAGACATATGTTTCTTTCTGGCTAATGCATGTTTCCAAAGCCTTTAGTGTAGATCTGGAGGGGTGAGATAATTCAATGCGGGTCTTATATGGAAATTACATACGAGAATTATTCCTCCCAAATTGAATCATTTTTAACCACCATTGGGCATCATCTTCTCACATAGCTAAAATTCCTTAATCGTGTTTTTATAGCCACCACCATAGAATGGTGATAGGGGTATAATAACCCTACGGGAAATGGATCAACCACAGAACCGGTACAGGACTAGTCCTTCGTGTGTATGGACCAGTTCTGGTCAAAACGTAGGGACCGGTCACTTTAACATGGGTTTGCCATTGACGGGGTAAATTTCCATTTTAGGACGCGTCTTGGACTCATCCCAAAGGACACGTCCTGGGACAATTTAGCAGGAGCACCCCATAGACAGATCCTTAGCAACCAGTCTCGAACAAATCCTTAGAAATCCGTTTCAATTTGGGCATCCCAAGCGAACCCGAAATGAAAAAAAAACAATTGAAATATCTCGAACAATAGCTTATTCTGATAATTTTATTTCACTCAACGTGAAATTGCTCGATATTAAAATCTCAATGGATCTGAGATTTTAATATCAAGCGAGTATGGAAATAAATAAATTATGACTATTTAAAAATTTCAACTAACTGGAGTACAGATACCAGTTCTGTGACAGGTCCGTCTGTGGCAATTTGCACCAATTTCCCATTGGGAACTTTGTTATTCCGTTTGTAACACATCTGTAACTGTGCTTTTTATCCAATTTGCCTGAAATTGGCAATCTAGATGTATTTTATGACCACATATAGGTGTGTCGAAATTGGGGTGTATCGGTCCATGTTGTGGTATAGCCCCCATATAGACCGATCTATAGGTTTTACTTCTTGGGCGTCTAGAAACTACATTTTATATCTGATTTGCTTGATATTGAAAATCTTGAAGTATTTTAAGATCACAAACAAGTATATACGGCCGTAAGTTCGGCCAGGCCGAATCTTATGTACCCTCCACCATGGATTGCGTTGAAACTTCTACGAAAGCCTGTCATCCACAATCGAATTACTTGGGTTGTGGTATCTTAAAACTTCTTAACATCGTTTTCTAAATTGTGAGTTAGTCCATACGTGGTATATATTAGACAAAAAAGGTATGTATAGGTACGTCTACAAATACTTACGAATCGATATGGACTTTTGCACGGTACGTAGAGAGCCAGAATTGAAATATAGGGGTCGCTTATATGGGGGCTATATACAATTATGAACTTGATATGGACCAATTTTTGTGTGATTGGGGATCGATTTATCTGAGGGCTATAAATAACTATAGACCGATATGGACCTAGTTAGGTATGGTTGTTATCGGCCATATACTAGCACAATGTACCAAATTTCAACTGACTCGGATGAAATTTGCTCCTCCAAGAGGCTCCAAAACCAAACCTCGGGATCGGTTTATATGGGGGCCATATATGATTATGGACTGATATGGACCACTTTTGGTATGGTTGTTAAATATCATATACTATCACCACGTACCAAATTTCAAGCAGATCGGATGAATTTTGCTTCTCCAAAAGGCACCGGAGGTCAAATTTGGGGATCGGTTTAATGGGCGCTATATATAATTATGGACTGATACGAACCAATTCCTGTATGGTTGTTGGATACCATATACTAACATCACGTACCAAATTTCAACTGAATCGGATGAATTTTGCTCTTCCAAGGGGTTCCGGAGGTCAAATCGGGGGATCGGTTTATATGGTGGCTATATATAATTATGGACTGATTTCGACCAATTTTTGCACGGGTGTTTGAGGCCATATACTAACACCACATACCAAATTTCAACTGAATTGGATGAACTGTGCTCTTCCAAGGGGCTCCGAAGGTCAAATCTGGGGATCGGTTTATATGGGGGCGATATATAATTATGGACCGATTTCGACCAATTTTTGACTGGGAATTTGAGGCCATATAATAACACCACATACCAAATTTCAACTGAATCAGATGAATTTTGGTCTTCCAAGAGGCTCCGGAGGTCAAATCTGGTGATCGGTTTATATTGGGGCTATATATAATTATGGACCGAAGTGGACCAATTTTTGCATGGTCATTAGAGACCATATAGTAACACCATGTACCGAATTTCAGCCAGGTCGAATGAAATTTTCTTCTCTTAGAGGCTCCGCAAACCAATCGGGAGATCGGTTTATTTGGGGCCTGTATATAATTATGAACCGATGTGGACCAATTTTTGCATGGCCATTAGAGACCATATACTAACACCATGTACCAAATTTCAACCCGATCTGATGAAATGTGCTTCTCTTAGAGTCTCCGCAAGCCAAATCGGGGGATCGGTTTATTTGGGGCCTATATATAATTAGTGACCGATGTGGACCAAATTTTGCATAGTTGTTACAGATCATATACTTACACCATGTACCAAATTTCAGCCGGATCGGATGAAATGTGCTTCTCTTCAGGCCGATCGGTTGATATTTGCTTCTCTTAGTGGATCCGCAAAATAAATTTGGGGGTCCGTTTATATGGGGGCTATACGTAAAAGTGGACCGATATGACCCATTTGCAATACCATCCGGCCTACATCAATAACAACTACTTGTGCCAAGTTTCAAATCGATAGCTTGTTTCGTTCGGATATTTCGATGTGTTACAAACGGAATGACAAAGTTAATATACCCCCATCCTATGGTGGAGAGTATAATAAGTGTATATCGGTCCATGTTTTGGTATAGCCCCCATGTAGACCGATCTCCCCACTTTACTTTTTGGACTTCTAGAATTCGTAATTTTTACCCAATTTGTCTGAAATTGGAATTCTAGAGGTATTTGATGATTAAAAGGTGTGTCGAAAATGGCGAATATTGGTCCATGTTTTGGTGTATCCCCATATAGATCTACCTCCCGAATTTATTTCTAGGACTTCTAAAATCCGGCTGATCACAAATAGGTCAGCCGAGTATGGTCTGTATCGACCCATGGTTTGGTATAGCTCCCACGTAGACCGATCTCCCGATTTAACTCATTGGGCTTCTAGAAACCGTAGTTTTTATCCGATGTAAATATACTGGTATTTAAGACCCTCAAAAATCCGCATTTATTTTTACCGGTCCATTTGGTAAGATATCGATCTAGACCGATTTAATTTCTTGAGGGTACACCCAAAGAAAAAGTATGTTGCTCCGGAATGAAATGTTAGACAAACGAAATTCCCCTTTTGTATAAAATGTCGTTTAGAGCAAATTAATCCGAATTTTTGATAAGCGATTCAACGATTTTCTCTAAAATGTGTGTCAAAAGAAAACTTTGCTTGTCTAAAATTTCGTTCCTCAGAAAAGAAAACTCTTCTTTCTGTGTATAACAGGCACACTGATCATGAAAAGTACTCGAAATTGAAAGTAAAATTTCCAGATTTTACTCCTCGCAATCAGTTAAATAATGACGGAAAAAATCTACAGATTTAAGATTTCAAATCAAGGCGTTATACAACAAGTATATACAGCAGTAAGTTCGGTCGGGCCGAATCTTAAATACCCACCACCATGAATCAATTATAATAGTTTACTTTGAAAACTCTTTGCCGTAGCGGGTTACTTGATAAGATTTCAGGGGGTTTGATGACAAATATTCGCCCAAGCAAATCAGTATGCTTCCCAAAGATAAATTTAAAAATTTTACCTATAAAGACTAGATCAGATTCTGGATTTATAAGAACTAATTTTGTTTGAGTTTTAGAGAAATCATAAACATGACGTGCAAATGATAAAATAACGCCTTGATTTGAAATCTTAAATCTGTAGAATTTTACTGTCATTATTTAAATGATAACGAGTAGTAAAATCTGGAAATTGTAATTTTAGTTTCAAGCAATTTTCATACGCAGTGCGCCTGCCATACACTGAAAGAAGAGTTTTCTATTCAGAGGAACGAAATTTTAGACAAGCAAAGTTTCCTTTTGACAAAAAATTTTAGAGACAATCATTGAATCGCTTATCAAAAATTAGGATTAATTTGCTCTAAACGAAAATGCTTTATACGAAAGGGGAATTTCGTTTGTCTAAAATGCCATTCCGGAGGAAAATATTTTTTCTTTGGGTGTAGCCTCAAGAAGAGAAATCGGTCTATATCGATGCCTTACGAAATGAATCGGTAAAAATACATGCGATACAGATTTTTTAGGGTCTATAATACCAGTATATTTACATTTTCGAGCAAATCGGATAAAAACTACGGTGCCTAGTGGTCAGCCGGATTCTAGAAGTTCTAGAAATAAATTCGGGAGGTAGGTCTATATGGGGGCTATACCAAAACATGATCCAATACTCACTATTTTCGACACACCTCTTAATAGTCCTCAAATACCTCTGGAATCCCAATTTCAGAAAAATTGGGTAAATATATGGGGGCTATACCCAAACATGGACCGATAAGCACCATTTTCGGCACACATTTTGATGATGCTAAAATACCTCTAGAGTTCCACTTTCAGGTAAATTGGATAAGAGCTACGGATTTTAGAAGCCCAAGAAGTAAAATCGGGAGATCTGTCTATATGGAGGCTATAGCAAAAGATGGACCAATATGCCCCGTATTCGCTACAACTATTTTTGGTACTAAAATACCTCCAGATTTCAAATTTCAGATAAATCGGATTGATAATTCGGTTTCTAGAAGCCCAAGAAGTAAAATCGGGAGATCGGTCTATATGGGGGCTATACCCAAACATGGACCGATAAGCACCGTTCTTGGCACACCTCTTAATAGTCCTCAAATACCTCTAGAATCCCAATTTCAGAAAAATTGGGTAAAAACTACGAATTCTAGAAGCCCAATAAGTGTAGTCGGGAGATCAGTCTATATGGGGGCTATACCCAAACATGGACCGACAAGCACCATTTTCGGCACACTTTTGATGGTGCTAAAATACCTCTAGAGTTCCACTTTCAGGCAAATTGGATAGAAGCTACAGATTTTAGAAGCCCAAGAAGTAAAGTCGGGAGATCGGTCTATATATGGGCTACACCAAAACATCGACCGATACACCCCATTTGCGACACACATATTTGTGATCCTAAAATACCTCTAGATTATCAATTTCAAGTAAATCGCATAGAAAATATAGTTTCTAGACGCCCAAGAAGTAAAATCGGGAGATCGATCAATATGGGGGCTATACCAAAAAATGGACCAATATGTCCTGTGCTCGCTACACCTATTTTTGGTACTAAAAACCTCCAGATTTCAAATTTCAGATAAATCGGATTGATAATTCGGTTTCTAGAAGCCCGAGAAGTAAAATCGGGAGATCGGTCTATATGGGGGCTATACCCAAACATGGACCGATAAGCACCATTTTAGGTACACCTTTTGAGGGTGCTAAAGTACCTCTAGAGTTCCACTTTCAGGCAAAGTGGATAAAAACTACGGATTTTAGAAGCCCAAGAAGTAAAATCTGAAGATCGGTCTATATAGTGGCTACACCAAAACATGGACCGATAAGCACCATTTTCAGTACACCTCTTTATGGTCGTAAAATACCTCCAGATTTTCAGTTTCAGGCAAATAGGATAGTAAATACAATTTCTAGAAGCCCAAGAAATAAAATCGGGAGATCGGTCAATATGGGGGCTATATCAAAACATGGACCGATGGGCACCATTTTAGGCACACCTATTTGTGGGCCTAGAATACCTCTAGATTTCAAATTTCAGGAAATTCGGATAGTAAATATAGTTTCTAGAAGACCAAGAAGTTAAATCGGGAGATCGGTCTATATGGGGGCTATATCAAAACATGGACCGATGGGCACCATTTTAGGCACACCTATTTGTGGGCCTAGAATACCTCTAGATTTCAAATTTTATGCAAATCGGATAGAAAATACAGTTTCTAGACGCTCAAGAAGCCAAATCGGGAGATCGGTCTATATGGGGGCTATATCAAAACATAGACCGATGGTCACTATTTTCGGCATACCTTTTTATCGTCCTAAAATACCTATAGATTTCCAATTTCAGCCAAATTGGAACTACGGTTTTTATACCCACCACCATAGAGTGGTGACGGGGATATAATAAGTTTGTCATTCCGTTTGTAACACATCGAAATATCGATTTCCGACTATATAAAGTATATATATTCTTGATCAGGCAGAAATTCTAAGACGATATAACGATGTCCGTCTGTCTGTCTGTTGTAATCACGCTACAGTCTTCAATAATGAAGCAATCGTGCTGAAATTTTGCACAAACTCATATTTTGTCTGCAGGCAGGTCAAGTTCGTAGATGGGCTATATCGGTCCAGGTTTTGATATAGTCCCCATATAAACCGACCTCCCGATTTGGGGTCTTGGGCTTATAGAAATCGTAGTT
The DNA here is from genome assembly GCF_050003625.1 of Haematobia irritans. Classification (NCBI taxonomy): domain Eukaryota; kingdom Metazoa; phylum Arthropoda; class Insecta; order Diptera; family Muscidae; genus Haematobia; species Haematobia irritans. The sequence goes on from NC_134399.1 coordinate 161,616,111, forward strand.
TTTATCCAATTTGGCTGAAATTTGAAATCTAGAAGTATTTTATGACCATAAAGAGGTGTGCCAAAAATGGTGAGTATCGGTCCATGTTTTGGTATAGCCCCCATATAGACGGATCTCCCGATTTTACTTCTTGGGCTTCTAGAATCCGAAGTTTTTATCCTATTCGCCTGAAATTGGAAATCTAGAGGTATTTTCGGGTCATAAAGAGGTGTGCCGAAAACGGTGAGTATCGGTCCATATTTTAGTATAGCCCCCATAAGAATGATCTCTCGATTTAACTCCTTGGGTTTCTAGAAACCGTAGTTTTTATCTGATTTGCCTAAAATTGTAAATATTCCGGTATTTTAGGCTCACAAACACCGACTTCACTTCTTGAGGGTGTAGAACTCACTGATCATGAAAATTGCTTGGAACTCAATGTAAAATTTCCAGATTTTACTTCTACAGATTTAAGATTTCAAATCAAGACGTTATTTTATAATTTTCTTGCACACTTACAAGAGATGTTAATAATTCCTCTAAAACTCAAATAAAAATAGTTCTTATAAATCCAGAATCTGATATAGTCCTCATAGGTGAAATCTTTAAATTTATCTTCGGGAACTGTCCTCAAGTCCTCAAGCCCTCCTGAAATTTCAAAGGAAACCCTAATATTTGGTTAATGGTGGTGGATATTTAAGATTCGGCCTGGTCGAACTTAGTGCTGTATATACTTGTTATAAGCCCAAGACACCAAAGCGGGAGATTGGTTTATATGGGGACTATATGAAAACTTGGACCGATATATCCCATCTTCGAACTTGACCTGCCAGCAAACAAAAAATGAATCTGTGCCAAATTTCAGGACGATAGCGCCATTATTGAAGGCTGTAGCGTGATTACAACAGACAGGCGGACAGACGGACATGCTTATATCGTCTTAGAATTTCCCACTGATCAAGAATATATATACTTTATATAGTCGGAAATCGATATTTCGAAGTGTTACAAACGGAATGACAAACTTATTATACCCCCATCACCATTCCATGGTGGTGGTTATAAAAAAAACTATGGAGTATTTGGATGATGGTGATCAAATTCAAGTTTCTATAACGGGGGAAACTTTAAATTTACCAAAGGGAAACATTTACAAATTTCAGCAAAAGTGAAAGCAATGATGCCTACACTGCATTCTAAATTTCGGTATGATGAGCATATTCGCTTGTGTGGAGGGAGTTTAGAGGTTAAATTTGTCATAAGTCCTTTCAAGTGTTGATTAGAGTTTGTTTAGGATACAATTTGCACTTAAACCCAGGCGGCCTTTGCCACATTAGCATATTATCAAAATTTGCCGGCAGTAGAGGAAAATAAGCTCAAATACGCAAAGTTCGAGGGAAATTTCCTCATCGTCTACGGAAGCCCTGAAGTATAAGAATGGACAGATTTTACTCTTTGATAAAAGTAAATTGTATTTACGTTTGTTGGGAGATCTCTTATTTCAGACTTTTGCTGTTGCCTTGCTCTCTCATATATCTCGTGGAGTTGTGTTTTTTTCTTGTTTGGGCATAATTTAAACTTTTTGTATATACCTTTATTTGCTTGGCATTTGTTTGCCTTACTGCAACTTTGTCCCATAAAATCCTTTGGTTTATTAGACATTTACAACAGTTGTGGTTTAAAGTCCCATCGTTATTGTACTAAGTTAAGGCTTAAATAAATGGTGCTCTGTACAGGTAAATTCAGCGAGAAAAACTGGGTGGGTGGGTATATTTGCACAAATCAAATAATTTATGTAATTTCTGCATTCACTATCTCAACCTTTTCATAGAACACGAATTTTAAAATATATTCGATAGTTCTTAGACTCTTCCCCATATGATAGGGGCATAATAAGCTTTCTATTCCAACAATACGTATGTCTGCCTAATTATGTTACTATTATTACTGATAGAATATCGTCCATATTTTAATATAGCCCCCACATATACCGATCTCCCATGCTGCAATTTTTATTAATGGAAGTTTCTCGTAGATCCATAAAAATCGCTGAACACCGTTGACCATTATTAGCCATGGTCATATGTTTTTGATATGCTCATCATCTAGAAGACGTAAATCCTAATAAATAGGACTAATATTCATATTAAAACGGGATTCAATCTGAATGACATCATTATTAAAATACGGGGTGACTGATATACATTGCAACCAACTTCAGGGTGCTATCATTTTTATACCGCTCGTCTGACAGCTCACAGATATTCCAGTGACAGCTATATAAATTTATAGATCGATATGGACCATTTTTTGCTGGGTTGTTAGAGGTCGTATACTAACATGACGTACCACACTTCAACAGGATCGAATGAAATTTGCGTGTTTCAGAAGGCTACCCAAGGCAGCTCTGGGAATAGATATACAAGGGTGCTATATATACCCAGCTAAAAAATTCGAAGTTGCTTTTTTTCACTTTCGATGTACTACTTGTCCAAAAAGTCCACAAACATTTCTTTTAAAGCGCATCCCCTATCGTTTTTTTTTACTTCCGATGCAATCCTTTAAGACAAGTCTTAGAAAGTACGGAATTAGGCCGTTTTAAGTGAACATTTAATTATTTTTTTTTAAAAAAGAATAGAAAATCAACAAGTATATACAGCAGTAAGTTCGGCCGGGCCGAATCTTAAATACCCATCACCATGAACCAAATATTAGGGTTTCCTTTGAAATTGCAGGAGGGCTTGAGGACTTGAGGACACTTCCCGAAGATAAATTTAAAGATTTCACCTATTAGGACTATATCAGATTCTGGATTTATAAGAACCATTTTTGTTTGAGTTTTAGAGGAATCATTAAGTGTGGAAGAAAATTATAAAATAACGTCTTGATTTGAAATCTTAAATCTGTAGATTTTCACTCGAGAAGTAAAATCTGGAAATTTTACATTGAGTTTCAAGCAATTTTCATGATCAGTGCGCCTACTATACCCTCAAGCAGTGAAGTCGGTCTATATAGAGGCATTACCACATGGACCGATAAAAACTTAATCCGATACACGTTTTTGTGAGCCTAAAATACCAGAATATTTACAATTTCAGGCAAATTGGATAAAAACCGCGGATTCTAGAAGCCCAAGAAGCACACGTATTTGTGGTTCTACAATACCTCTAGATTTCCAATTTCAGGTAAATTGAATAAAAACTGAGGTTTCTATAAGCCCAAGTAGTAAAATCGGAAGATCGGTCTTTATGGGGGCTATACAAAAACATGGACCGATACTCACCATTTTTGGCACACCTCTTCATGGTCATAAAATACCTCTAGACTTCAAATTTCAGGCAAATTGGATAAAAACTACGATTTCTATAAGCCCAAGACCCCAAATCGGGAGGTCGGTTTATATGGGGACTATATAAAAACCTGGACCGATATAGCCCAACTTCGAACTTGACCTGCATGCAGACAAAAGACGAGTTTGCGCAAAATTTCAGCACGATTGCTTCATTATTGAAGACTGTGGCGTGATTACAACAGACAGACAGACGGACATCCTTATATCGTCTTAAAATTTCTCCCTGATCAAGAATATATATATACTTTATATAGTCGGAAATCGATATTTCGATGTGTTACAAACGGAATGACAAACTTATTATACCCCCGTGGTGGGTATAAAAAGGGGGAAAAAATTAAAAAAAAAAAACAAGTATATACAGCAGTAAGTTCGGCCGGGCCGAATCTTAAATACCCACCACCATGAACCAGATATTAGGGTTTCCTTTGAAATTTCAGGAGGGCTAGAGGACTTGAGGACACTTCCCGAAGATAAATTTAAAGATTTCACCTATGAGGACTATATCAGATTCTGGATTTATAAGAACCATTTTTGCTTGAGTTTTAGAGGAATCATTAACATCTCTTGTAAGTGTGCAAGAAAAATATAAAATAACGTCTTGATTTGAAATCTTAAATCTGTAGAAGTAAAATCTGGAAATTTTACATTGAGTTTCAAACAATTTTCATGATCAGTATTTACAATTTCTGGCAAATCAGATAAAAACTACGGTTTCTAGAAACCCAAGGAGTTTAATCGGGAGATCGTTCTGATGGGGGCTATACTAAAATATGGACCGATACTCACCGCTTTCGGCACACCTCTTTATGACCCGAAAATACCTATAGATTTCCAATTTCAGGCAAATAGGATAAAAACTTCGGATTCTAGAAGCCCAAGAAGTAAAATCGGGAAATCGGTCTATATGGGGGCTATACAAAAATATGGACCGATACTCACCATTTTCGGCACACCTCTTTATGGTCCCAAAATACCTCTAGATTTCCAATTTCAGACAAGTTGGATAAAAACTACGGTTTCTATAAACCCAAGACCCCAAATCGGGAGGTCGTTTTATATGGGGACCATAAGCGTAGGAAGGCCTCTGGGGAGGGGGCTGAGACCCCCCAGAAAAATTTTAGCCCCCCCCCCAGAATTTTAAAACCTATTTACGATTTTACATTTTTCTAAAAATTAAACAAGTATATACACAGCAGAAAGTTCCGCTAAAGATTTTCATGCACAATCGAATTACTTTGGTTGTGGTAGCAGTTGCCGATGGCAATGTTTTAAATCTGGTATTTATAAAATAAATCTGTGGTTGAACTTTTGATTTAGTTGAATAACTAAAGCTCCTTTATTATTTTGTTTAGTCTGGTTTAGTCAATTTAATTTAAAAAATTGTAATTGATACTATTTGGGGGCTACACGAAAATATGGACCGATACTCACCATTCTCGGCACACCTCTTTATGGTCCTAAAATACCTCTAGATTTCCAATTTCAGACAAATTGGATAAAAACTACGGTTTCTATAAGCCCAAGACCCCAAATCGGGAGATCGCTCTATATGGAGGCTATACCAAAATATGGACGGATACTCACAATTTTTGGCACACGTATTTGTGGTCCTACAATACCTCTAGATTTCCAATTTCAGGTAAATTGAATAAAAACTGCGGTTTCTATAAGCCCAAGAAGTAAAATCGGGAGATCGGTCTATATGGGGGCTATACCAAAACATGGACCGACACTCATCATTTTTGGCACACCTCTTTATGGTCATAAAATACCTGTAGATTTTCAATTTCGCGCAAATTGGATGAAAACTACGGTTTCTATAAGCGAAAGACCCCAAATCGGGAGGTCGGTTTATATGGGGGCTATACCAAACCATGGACCGACACTCACCATTTTTGGCACACCTCTTCAAGGTCCCAAAATACCTCTAGATTTTCAATTTCGCGCAAATTGGATGAAAACTACGGTTTCTATAAGCGAAAGACCCCAAATCGGGAGGTCGGTTTATATGGGGGCTATACCAAAACATGGACCGACACTCACCATTTTTGGCACACCTCTTCAAGGTCCCAAAATATCTCTAGATTTTCAATTTCGCGCAAATTGGATGAAAACTACGGTTTCTATAAGCGAAAGACCCCAAATCGGGAGGTCGGTTTATATGGGGGCTATACCAAAACATGGCCCGATATAGCCCATCTTCGAACTTGACCTGCGCGCAGACAAAAGACGATTCTGTGCCAAATTTCAGGACGACAGCTCCATTATTGAATGCTGTAGCGTGATTACAACAGACAGCCAGACAGACAGACGGACAGACGGACAGACGGACATGCTTATATCGTCTTAGAATTTCTCCCTGATCAAGAATATATATACTTTATATAGTCGGAAATCGATATTTCGATGCGTTACAAACGGAATGACAAACTTATTATACCCCGTCACCATTCTATGGTGGTGGGTATAAAAAAAAAACAAGTATATACGGCCGCAAGTTCGGCCAGGCCGAATCCTATGTACCCTCCACGAAGGATTGCGTAGAAACTTCTACGAAAGACTGTCATCCACAATCGAATTACTTGGGTTGTGGTATCTTAAAACTTCTTAACATCGTTTTCTAAATTGTGAGTTAGTCCAAACGTGGTATATACTAGAAAAAAAAGGTATGTATAGGTAAGTCTGCAAATAATTACGAATCGATATAGACTTTTGTTCGGTACGTAGAGACCCAGAATTAAAATATGGGGGTCGCTTATATGGGGGCTATATACAATTATGAACTTCATATGGACTAATTTTTGTGTGATTGAGGATCGATTTATCGGAGGGCTATATATAACTATAGACCGATATGGACCTAGTTAGGCATGGTTGTTAACGGCCATACACTAGCACAAGGTACCAAATTTCAACTGACTCGGATGAAATTTGCTCCTCCAAGAAGCTCCAAAACCAAATCTCGGGATCGGTTTATATGGGGCTATATGTTATATGATTATGGACTCATATGGACCATTTTTGGGATGGTTGTTAAATATCATATACTACCACCACGTACCAAATTTCAATCAACTCGGATGAATTTTGCTTCTCCAAAAGGCACCGACGGTCAAATCTGGGGATCGGTTTATATGGGGGCTATATATAATTATGGACCGATTTCGACCAATTTTTAAATGGGTGCTTGAGGCCATATATTAACACCACGTACCAAATTTCAACTGAATCAGATTAACTTTGCTCTAGAGACAATATATTAACACGACGTACCAAATTTCAACCGAATCGGATGAATTTTGTCCTTCCACGAGGCTCCGGAGGTCAAATCTGGGGATCGGTTTATATGGGGGCTATATATAATTATGAACCGATGTGGACCGATTTTTGCATGGTTGTTAGAGATCATATGCTGACACAGTATACCAAATTTCAGCCGGATCGGATGAAATCTGCTTCTCTTAGAGGATCCGAAAGCTAAATTTGGGGCTTGCGGATCCGTCCGTCCGTCCGTCCGTCTATTGAAATCACGCTAACCTCCGAACGAAACAATCTATCGTCTTGGAACTTAGCACGAGTAGTTGTTATTGATGTAGGTCGTATGGTATTGCAAATAGGCTACATCGGTTCACTTTTACGTATAGCCTCCATATAAACGGACCCCCAGATTTGGCTTGCGGAGCCTCTAAGAGAAGCATATTTCATTCGATCTGGCTGAAATTTGGTACATGGTGTAAGTATATGGTCTCTAACAACCATGCAAAAATTTTTCCACATCGGTCCATAATTATATATAGCCCCCATATAAACCGATCCCCAGATTTGGCTTGCGGAGCCTCAAAGAGAAACAAATTTCATTCGATCCGGCTGAAATTTGGTACATGGTGTTAGTATACGGTTTCTAACAACCATGCGAAAATTAGTCTACAACGGTCAATTAAATATAGCCCTTATATAAACCAATAACCAGATTTGGCTTGCGGAGGCTCAAATAGAAGCAAATTTCATTCGATCCGGCTGAAATTTGGTATATGGTGTTGGTATATGGTTTCTAACAACCATGCCAGAATTGGTCCATGTCAGTCCATAATTATATGTAGCCCCTATATAAAACGATCCCCAGATTTGGCTTGAGGAGCCTCTTGAAGGAGCAAAATTCATCCGATCCCGTTGAAATTTGGTACATTTCGCTAGTGTATGGCCGATAACAACCATGCCGAAATTGGCCCGTATCGATGTATATTATATATAGCCCCCAAATAAACCGATCCCTAATCACAGAAATATCACGATTGCCACTCGAGCCACAAATAATCTACCAAAATTTTATTGTCATAGAAAATTTAGTCAAAATTTTATATTTCTATAGAAATTTTGTCAACATTTTATGTCTTTAGGAAATTTTGTCAAAATGTAATTTCTATACAAAATTTTGTCATAAAATTATTTCTATAGAAAATTTTGTCAGAATTTAATTTCTGTAGAATTTTGTCAAAATGTTATTTCTATAGAAAATTTATGAAGCATTTCATAGTTGTAGAGGAATATTTTTCAAAATCTTCCAAAACATCCAGAATTCTACCAATCTACCAAACAGTGTAAAATCTGCCATTTTTGGTAGACTCGTGTTCATAATTGTATATAACCCCCATATAACATAAAGCGACCCCGATATTTCAATTCTGGCTCTATAATTACCGCACAAAAGTTCATATCGGTTCGTAGTTAGTTTTTTCCCATATATATACCGGTTAAGAACTGAATATATACACACAAAGGAAATTTCATTAGAATTGAACCAACGAAAATTTTTCATTGGTATAACGAAACATTTTCATTAATACAATGAAAATATTCGGCCGTATATACTTGTTTTTTTTTTTTTTATATTTAATAAAAAAATTTCCGCAGGTGAGATTTGACCAGCGTTCATAATTTTTTCATTCATAATAATAAAGAACATCTCAGGAAGTAGTTAAAATGCCATGCCGTGGGGTCATATTAGGTTCATATCACACACATTTGAATAGACGTTTCGATGCATCGTGTTCAATGACGTTTGTGGCCAAAGTGTGCTAAAGCGTTCTGTTAAGGTGCCAACAGTCCCAGGTTCAACAGACCCCCCGGTGGAAGCGAAGAAGTTTTCCAATTTGTAAAAATTAGATAATAAGAAAATAAAAGTGTAACAAGAAATACTGATAAAAATAAGAAGTGAAATTGAAAAAAAAAATTGTTTTATAGTTTTTTTAAATTTTTTCATCCAAATGAACTTCCAAATCACAACTTTTGAAGCAATGCAAATGATTCAAAAATGAAGTACTTCCGTCCTATGACAAGGCCATGTAAAATTCATTTGGGATCCAAACTACTTTGTTGAAGCTCTTTTTTTTGCTGGGTAATTATGCACCGATATGGACCAATATTTGCATGGTTGTTAGTATATGCCCTACTAACATCACGTACCAAATTTCAACCTGCTCAGATGAAATTTGCTCTTCTAGGTGGCTCAGGAAACTAAAAGTGAAGGTCGACTTCTATGAGGGATATACGTAAACGAACGCTATGGCCCATTTGCAATACCAAACGATCTGCATCAATAGTAGCAACATGGGTCAAGTTGCAAGTGGATAGCTTGGTTTGTTCCGAAGTTATTGTGATTTCAATCGAAGGACGGACAGCTGCAAGGACACCTAGAAGGACGGACATCACCATGACGGGAGACCAATATTTCGATGTGTTACGCACGGAATGACAAAAAATATTTTTCAACTACTTATAAAAAAAACCAGTAAGGAAAGTCTAAAGTCGGACGGGGCCGACTATATTATACCCTGCACCACTTTGCAGATCTAAATTTTCGATACCATATCACATCCGCCAAATGTGTTTGGGGCTATATATAAGGGTTTGTCCCAAATACATACATTTAAATATCACTCGATCTGGAAGAATTTGATAGACTTCTACAAAATCTATAGACTCAAAATTTAAGTCGGCTAATGCACTAGGGTGGAACACAATGTTAGTAAAAAAATATGGGAAACGTTTAAATCTGAAGCAATTTTAAGGAAACTTCAAAAAGGTATATTTATGATTTATCGCTCGATATATATGTATTAGAAGTTTAGGAAAATTAGAGTCATTTTTACAACCTTTCGACTAAGCAGTGGCGATTTTACAAGGAAAATGTTGGTATTTTGACCATTTTTGTCGAAATCAGAAAAACATATATATGGGAGCTATATCTAAATCTGAACCGATTTCAACCAAATTTGGCACGCATAGCAACAATGCTTATTCTCCTCCCTGTGCAAAATTTCAACTAAATCGGAGTTAAAAATTGGCCTCTGTGGACATATGAGTGTAAATCGGGCGAAAGCTATATATGGGAGATATATATAAATCTGAACCGATTTCAACTAAATTTGGCACGCATAGCTACAATGCTAATTCTACTCCCTGTGCAAAATTTCAACTAATTCGGAGTTAAAAATTGGCCTCTGTGGTCATATGAGTGTAAATCGGGCGAAAGCTATATATGGGAGATATATCCAAATCTGAACCGATTTCAACCAAATTTAGCACGCATAGTAACAATGCTAATTCTACTCCCTGTGCAAAATTTCAACTAAATCGGAGTTAAAAATTGGCCTCTGTGGTCATATGAGTGTAAATCGGGCGAAAGGTATATATGGGCGATATATCTAAATCTGAACCGATTTCAACCAAATTTGGCACGCATGGCTACAATGCTAATTCTACTCCCTGTGCAAAATTTCAACTAAATCGGAGTTAAAAATTGGCCTCTGTGGTCATATGAGTGTAAATCGGGCGAAAGCTATATATGGGAGCTATATCTAAATCTGAACCGATTTTGCTGATATTTTACAAGTTTTTCGAGACTCATAAAGTATTCGGATGTACGGAATTTGAGGAAGATCGGTTGATATACACGCCAATTATGACCAGATCGGTGAAAAATATATATGGCAGCTATATCTAAATCTGAACCGATTTTTTCCAAAATCAATAGGGATCGTCTTTGAGCCGAAACAGGACCCTGTACCAAATTTTAGGACAATCGGACTAAAACTGCGAGCTGTACTTTGCACACAAAAATACATCAACAGACAGACAGACAGACAGACAGACAGACAGACGGACAGACAGACGGACAGACAGACAGACGGACATCGCTAAATCGACTCAGAATTTAATTCTAAGCCGATCCGTATATTAAAAGGTTGGTCTATGATTACTCCTTCTTGGCGTTACATACAAATGCACAAACTTATTATACCCTGTACCACAGTAGTGGTGAAGGGTATAAATATGGGAAACGTTTAAATCTGAAGCAATTTTAAGGAAACTTCAAAAAGGTATATTTATGATTTATCGCTCGATATATATGTATTAGAAGTTTAGGAAAATTAGAGTCATTTTTACAACCTTTCGACTAAGCAGTGGCGATTTTACAAGGAAAATGTTGGTATTTTGACCATTTTTGTCGAAATCAGAAAAACATATATATGGGAGCTATATCTAAATCTGAACCGATTTCAACCAAATTTGGCACGCATAGCAACAATGCTTATTCTCCTCCCTGTGCAAAATTTCAACTAAATCGGAGTTAAAAATTGGCCTCTGTGGACATATGAGTGTAAATCGGGCGAAAGCTATATATGGGAGATATATATAAATCTGAACCGATTTCAACTAAATTTGGCACGCATAGCTACAATGCTAATTCTACTCCCTGTGCAAAATTTCAACTAATTCGGAGTTAAAAATTGGCCTCTGTGGTCATATGAGTGTAAATCGGGCGAAAGCTATATATGGGAGATATATCCAAATCTGAACCGATTTCAACCAAATTTAGCACGCATAGTAACAATGCTAATTCTACTCCCTGTGCAAAATTTCAACTAAATCGGAGTTAAAAATTGGCCTCTGTGGTCATATGAGTGTAAATCGGGCGAAAGGTATATATGGGCGATATATGTAAATCTGAACCGATTTCAACCAAATTTGGCACGCATGGCTACAATGCTAATTCTACTCCCTGTGCAAAATTTCAACTAAATCGGAGTTAAAAATTGGCCTCTGTGGTCATATGAGTGTAAATCGGGCGAAAGCTATATATGGGAGCTATATCTAAATCTGAACCGATTTTGCTGATATTTTACAAGTTTTTCGAGACTCATAAAGTATTTGGATGTACGGAATTTGAGGAAGATCGGTTGATATACACGCCAATTATGACCAGATCGGTGAAAAATATATATGGCAGCTATATCTAAATCTGAACCGATTTTTTCCAAAATCAATAGGGATCGTCTTTGAGCCGAAACAGGACCCTGTACCAAATTTTAGGACAATCGGACTAAAACTGCGAGCTGTACTTTGCACACAAAAATACATCAACAGACAGACAGACAGACAGACAGACAGACAGACGGACAGACAGACGGACAGACAGACAGACGGACATCGCTAAATCGACTCAGAATTTAATTCTAAGCCGATCCGTATATTAAAAGGTTGGTCTATGATTACTCCTTCTTGGCGTTACATACAAATGCACAAACTTATTATACCCTGTACCACAGTAGTGGTGAAGGGTATAAATATGGGAAACGTTTAAATCTGAAGCAATTTTAAGGAAACTTCAAAAAAGTTTATTTATGATTTATCGCTCGATATATATGTATTAGAAGTTTAGGAAAATTAGAGTCATTTTTACAACCTTTCGACTAAGCAGTGGCGATTTTACAAGGAAAATGTTGGTATTTTGACCATTTTTGTCGAAATCAGAAAAACATATATATGGGAGCTATATCTAAATCTGAACCGATTTCAACCAAATTTGGCACGCATAGCAACAATGCTTATTCTCCTCCCTGTGCAAAATTTCAACTAAATCGGAGTTAAAAATTGGCCTCTGTGGACATATGAGTGTAAATCGGGCGAAAGCTATATATGGGAGATATATCTAAATCTGATCCGATTTCAACCAAATTTGGCACGCATGGCTACAATGCTAATTCTACTCCCTGTGCAAAATTTCAACTAAATCGGAGTTAAAAATTGGCCTCTGTGGTCATATGAGTGTAAATCGGGCGAAAGCTATATATGGGAGCTATATCTAAATCTGAACCGATTTTGCTGATATTTTACAAGTTTTTCGAGACTCATAAAATATTCGGATGTACGGAATTTGAGGAAGATCGGTTGATATACACGCCAATTATGACCAGATCGGTGAAAAATATATATGGCAGCTATATCTAAATCTGAACCGATTTTTTCCAAAATCAATAGGGATCGTCTTTGAGCCGAAACAGGACCCTGAACCAAATTTTAGGACAATCGGACTAAAACTGCGAGCTGTACTTTGCACACAAAAATACATCAACAGACAGACAGACAGACAGACAGACAGACGGACAGACAGACGGACAGACAGACAGACGGACATCGCTAAATCGACTCAGAATTTAATTCTAAGCCGATCCGTATACTAAATGGTTGGTCTATGATTACTCCTTCTTGGCGTTACATACAAATGCACAAACTTATTATACCCTGTACCACAGTAGTGGTGAAGGGTATAATTATTAAAAGTTAAACGTAATGTTTTGCTACAACTAAATTATTTAAAAGCCTATACCCATGGGGTTTGACCTTTTTGTCTTGGAAGGAGAAGGGGACTTCCAAACAAACGAAAAAACAAAATATTTGTTTATTGACGATGAAATTCTCCAGTGTCATTGTCCAAAGTCCACATTTCTGACATAGGGTCGGTTGGCAAGTCAAGCAATTAATTACATTTCTTCCTGGTCATACCCTTGTCACAAAGTGACTTTGTTCATACAATGGCCAATGCCTTGTGAACAATACAAAGTTTCGCTAGATTATTGTTGGAATTTTCGTTTGTGATATTTAACCATAAAGATGTAGAAATAACGCAGTGTCCTTTGTTTTAAGCTACACCACCATTTAAGTTTTTTAAAAGTAAGCATCACCATTGAGACCACTGACTGAAGTATTTCCACGATATAAACTGAAAGGGAAGTGGACCGTTTACTGCATGTCACAATGAAATGACAAAGGGAAGTCCTATAACCACGACTATAGTAACAAACATCACTGGTATATGAACAAAAAAAAAATATGTTAAATTGTTTGAATGCTTTGGCAAATTTTTATTTGAATTGAATTTTCTCGCTTTCTGATTTTCAATTGTTGGCCAAGGCCCCCATGGATAGTGAAACGAATGAAATGATTTCTTGCTTTTAAGCACGCAAAGGGATCTAAAATCAATTACGGATTTTTATTTTAATAGAAAAAGTCAAATTATTTTTGATAATTGTTTCGAAACTCTAAGCTCTTTTCTATTAAGAATTGAGTACAATTGATTAATGTCGATAGAATTTTATAATTCAATTTGTTTTATGGTTATTTTCTATATAAGCGTATAAATTTGATTTTATTTAAAACTTGGTTTCATTTCCATATCAACCATTTGCAAGAGTATGTTCACACTAGATAAATATTTGACTACTTGGATCATTTCCAATGAATTTTATATGGGCTTGTCATAGGACGGATGTATTCCATTTTTGCATCCTTTGCATTGTTTTAGAAGTTGTGACTTGGAAGTTAATGTGCACACAAAAAAATATTTTTTGTCTTCAATCACATAATCAATTGACCCAATGAATTTTTAATTGAAATGTCTTCAATCCGAAAAATAATAGTATCAACAAGTATATACGGCCGTAAGTTCGGCCAGGCCGAATCCTATGTACCTTCCACCATGGATTGCGTAGAAACTTCTACGAAAGACTGTCACAATCGAATTACTTGGGTTGTGGTATCTTAAAACTTCTTAACATCGTTTTCTAAATTGTGAGTTAGTCCATACGTGGTATATATTAGACAAAAAAGGTATGTATAGTTAAGTCTCCAAATAATTACGAATCGATATGGACTTTTTGCACGGTACGTAGAGAGCCAGAATTGAAATATGGGGGTCGCTTATATGGGGGCTATATACAATTATGAACTTGATGTGGACCAATTTTTGTGTGATTGGAAATCGATTTATCTGAGCGATATATATATATATATATATATATATATATATATATATATATATATATATATATATATATATATATATATATATATATATATATATATATATATATATATATATATATATATATATATATATATATATATATATATATATATATATATATATATATATATATATATATATATATATATATATATATATATATATAACTATAGACCGATATGGACCTAGTTAGGCATGGTTGTTAACGGTCATATAATACTAGCACAATGTACCAAATTTCAACTCACTCGGATGAAATTTGCTCCTCCAAGAGGCTCCAAACCCAAATCTCGGGATCGGTTTATATGGGGGCTATATATAGGATTATGGACTGATATGGACCACTTTTGGCATGGTTCTTAAATATCATATACTACCACCACGTACCAAATTTCAGCCAGATCGGATGAATTTTGCTTCTCCAAAAGGCACCGGAGGTCAAATCTGGGGATCGGTTTAATGGTTTCATTAAACCGGTTTCAGCCAGATCGGATGAAATTTGCTTCTCTTAGAGGCCTTACAAGCCAAATCGGGGGATCGGTTTATATGGGGGCTATATATAATTATGGACCGATATGGACCAATTTTTGTATGGTTGTTAGAGACCATATACTTACACCATGTACAAAATGTCAGTCGGATCGGATGAAATTTGCTTCTCTTAGAGGCCTCGCAAGCCAAATCGGGGGATCGGTTTATATGGGGGCTATATATAATTATGGACCGATGTGGACCAATTTTTGCATGGTTTTTAGAGAACATATACTAACACCATGTACCAAATTTCAGCTAGATCGGATGAAATTTGCTTCTCTTAGAGGCCTTACAAGCAAAATCGGGGGATCGGTTTATATGGGGGCTATATATAATTATGGACCGATGGGGACCAATTTTTGCATGGTTGTTAGAGACCATATACTAACACAATGTACCAAATTTCAGCCGGATCGGATGAAATTTGCTTCTCTTAGAGGCTTCGCAAGCCAAATTTGGGGGGTCCGTTTATATGGGGGCTATACGTAAAAGTGGACCGATATGGCCCATTTGCAATGCCATCCGACCTACATCAATAACAACTACTTGTGCCAAGTTTCAAGTCGATAGCTTGTTTCGTTCGGAAGTTAGCGTGATTTCAACAGACGGACGGACGGACGGACGAACATGCTCAGATCGACTCAGAATTTCACCACGACCCAGAATATATATACTTTATGGGGTCTTAGAGCAATATTTCGATGTGTTACAAACGGAATGACAAAGTTAATATACCCCCCATGCTATGGTGGAGGGTATATAAGTTAATATACCCCCCATCCTTTGAATGTCAATTTAAAAAATTAATTGATCCAATTAAAAAATTAATTGATACTATTAAAACATTAATTTATACTTTTAATTTTTGTGAGGATTTTTGTTTCAATTAAAAAGTTTGTTGAATCAATTAAATTTTTAATTGAATATTTTTTATTTTTTCTTCTTCCACTTTTTTCTGTGTGGATGAAGAAATTTAAAAAAACTAACACAAAAACACAAAAATGTTTTCTCCAATTTAATTTTTATTGTTATCGGTATTTTTTATTACACTTTTATTTTTTTATTATCTGATTTTTATAAATTGAAAAACTTCTTCGCTTCCACAGGGGGTCTGTTGACACCATAACAGAAGCACACTCAGCCACAAACGCCATTGAATACGATGCATCAAAACGTCTATTCAAATTTTTGTGATATGAACCTAATATGGCACCACGGGATGACATTCTAACTACTTCCTGAGATGTTGATTTTATACCGATCGACACAGAACCACCTCCTGAGTCGGCTTAGCGCTTGGTGTCCGTCCGCCTAACCACCCAGCAAAAAAAAATTGGAAGTTCTTCTCAAGGCACAACTTTGAAAGAAGATGTTCTTTATTCTAACTGCACAGGAAGTTCACTTGATTCAATTTCTCTATGACTCGCTTTTTTTCACATTTTGAATGGGAAATTTATTTTTTTTGTGTTTCAATAGGTTAAAAACAGATTAAGAAATAAAGTGCTACAAATTATTTAAATTTAGCCGAAAAAATGCTAAATCCTTTGTAGAAAAATTTTGAATTTTTGAAAATACTTGATCACAAAAGTTCCAGACAAGGTTATAATTCATTAAAGATAATAAAAAAAAAAATGTAAAAATTATTTATTTGTCAAAATATCACAAAATTTCTTAATTCACATCCAAAACATTGAATTCGCCTCACACTTTAAGAAGTGATGCAAATTCAGTGCGGCTGCTGTTGAAATGGTGGACATTCGTCCTATGACATTCCGTCCTATAAATTCATGGATTCTGCATCAATTTGGCACCATTTCCGGATCCAAAAAGGTTCAGTGTTGATGCAAGAATGGGGAATATACACCCTCAAAAAAAAAAAAATCGCTTCTGTAACATATACCCCAAACACATTCTGCTTCAAGCATATATATTTTCAGGATTGGTGCAAACAAAATATTGTTTGTATTGTTCAAACATATTATGTTTCATCTTAGGGCATAAACTGGTAGTAAAAAAATTTAATGACATTTCCTTTGTGTGGATATAGTTTTAAAGCGCCAATTGGTTACTTCCATTATTTTACTTGCAGCATACTCTCTAGGTCTCTCTTTCTAAGCACATATATTTTTATAGACTATTACCAAATTAATATATGTTCGCATCTAAGCATATTATATTTACAAACATTTTATGTCCCAAACATAATATTTTTTAACATATATGTCCCAAACATGTTATGCTAGTTTATGAACATTATATGCTTGCACTTAAAAATATTGTGTTAAAAAATTTGAGTTCCAAACATATAATTTTTTCACCCAAACATATGGAAAACAGTCTTTTTCGTCCGTGTAGGTACAAATAAAACAAAAAAATAGTCCATTCATTGTCTAGACTGTTTGATGCTGTTATCAAACATAAAGATATGCCCAAAAAGTACTAAATGTATCAACAATTTAGAACTGTGCCAATACTTTTGTTCCTCAAAATATGTACCTCTTTTTAATTTTTTTATAATTTAAATATTAAACGAACAAACCTTTTTCTAAAATAAAAAGTGATCTAGATTCTTGACGCAATTACAATCCAAATTAAAATATTTTTTAAGTTAAAACAGCTTCATTTCACTTTTAAATTGTGGTTTTTAAAAAAAATTGTTTGGTGTTATAATACTTATGTGTGTCACTGTATATTAACATCTCGTTGCAAATTCCAACGAAATAGGATGAAATCTGGTGATCGGTTTATATGGGGACAATACATAATTATGGAGCGATATGGACCAATTTTTGCACGGTTATTAGTTGGCATATAAAAATATCACATACCGAATGAAATTTGCTCTTCCAAGAGGCTCCGGACAAAAACTGTGACCTAGACTTTGATTACAAAAATGTGTTCACAGTCAGACGGACGGACGGACGAACAGACTGACATGGGTAGATAGACTCAGTGGACGACCCTGATCGTTAATGCCAAAGACACCATGTGCCTATCTCGTCTCCTTTTGCAAACATATTCCCTAATTTATAATACCCTGTTCGACAGTGTGGCGCAGGATTTTAAAACCTCATTTTTTTTTAAATGGCCCTATTACAATTACATTGGTTTTCGATAGACAATCTAAATTTCTTACAAAATGATTTTAATTTCTCAAATTCAATTATATAAATGTTTAGCTTGCCCTGCCTCTGATTTGAAAAAAAAGTTTATAAATTCACTAAAATTTAAATTCTCACATAACAGAGGAAAACCCCAAAGAAGCTATAATCCATTTGTATGCTTACCAAAAATCCTTCAGAGGTCTGCAATCTGCATTGTTGCCTTCTGTTTTTTAGCCTTGGGTTGAATGGAAATGCGAAGATAGTAGGTTTAGCCATTCATTCAAGCTGACAGTGTCACACATTCATTTTCACAATGGAGGCGTGATGATGGCAAATTCCATGAGCACCTTGCAATGACTTGCTTTTATTGCATTCCATGCGATTTGCATTTTCACGAGTAGGTGTTTTTGTTTTTTTGTTTTCGAATGAACAATGTTGCCATTTTTGGATTTTTTTGATAGTATTCCACCAAACCAAACTGACAAAAAATAGACCTTAAGTGAAACTTAAATATTAGGACACGCAATTAACACGCATTATTACAAATACACTTAAAATAAAAAAAAATTAAAAGAATCTTTATAGTCTTTGCTATTAATATGGATTTCTTTAAATGTTGGACAAGAGTTTTTAAAAGTTTCGTGTCTTAAAGTCGTTTGTCTATGAAGCAAGTGAAATTGTTTTTCCATAAATTGAAGAAAAACCATTTTAGAATTAAATCAAAACTTTTTTAAATTACTTTGGATACCTGAGATCTTTGGATTCGAGATAAAAATGGTTTGATTGATATATGAGAATTTTAAACTGGCATTTAATTGTTAACTCATCAAAAAAGTTTATTTGGATCCACAGATTTTGATCTTCCCTTAAGGATTTTGGAATTGATTCCCAGCCAGACATTCGGCTTCGTTAAAATAAAGAATTTTTTAACAACTTGCCTGTCTTTAAATCTACGCTCCCTAGAACTAACATTAGAATACAGGCCTGACCTATCGAATTATCATTATCTTTTCGCGGTATGTTTATAAAGCAACTCACGTACAAACAAATGCCAGTTTAAAAATCCAAATTTTAACGGATACTCCAAAGTAAAACAAGTATATACGGCCGTAAATTCGGCCAGGCCGAAGCTTATGTACCCTCCATCATGGATTGCGTAGAAACTTCTTCTAAACACTGCCATCCACAATCGAATTACTTAAGTTGCGGTAACGCTTGCCGATGGCAAGGTATCTTAAAACCTCCTTGTATGTAAGTCCATACGTGGTATATATTAAATCAAAAAAGATCGATCCAATACGTATATAATTCAGTTTGACAAAGTAGACATAAAATTTTGACAAAATTTTCTACAGAAATAAATTTTAACAAAATTTTCTATAGAAATAAAATTTTCACAAAATTTTCTATAGAAATAAAAATTTTGACAAAATTTTATATAGAAAGAAAATTTTGACAAAAATTTCTACAGAAATAAAATTTTAACAAAATTTTCTATAGAAATAAACTTTTGACAAAATTTTCTATAGAAATAAAATCTTGGTAGATAATTTTTGGCTCGAGCGGCAACCATGATTATGAACCGAATAAAATTTGAACAAAATTTTCTATAGAAATAAAATTTTTACAAAATTTTCTAAAGAATTAAAATTTTGACAATGATGAAAATCTTATTATGAACGGAATAAAATTTTAACAAAATTTTCTCTAGAAATAAAATTTTGACAAAATTTTCTATAGAAATAAAATTTTGGTAGATTATTTTTGGCTCTAGTGGCAACCATGATTATGAACCGATATGGACCAATTTTTGTGTGATTGGACCAATTGAATGAATTTTGCTCCTCCAAGAGGCTTCGGAGGTCAAATCGAACGTTTTATATGGGGGCTATATACAATTATGGACCGATATGGACCAATTCTGGTACGGTTGTTAAAGATCATATACTAACACCATGTTCCAAATTACAACCGGATTGGGTAAAATTTGCTTCTCTTGGAGACTTCGCAAGCCAAATCTGGGGATCGGTTTATATGGGGGCTATATATAATTATGAACCGATGTGGACCAATTTTTGCATGGTTGTTAGAGACCATATACCAATATCATGTACCAAATTTCAGGCGGATCGGATGAAATTTGCTTCTCTTTGAGGCTCCGCAACCCAAATCTGGGGATCGGTTTATATGGGCGCTATATATAATTATGGACCGATGTGGACCAATTGTTGCACGGTTGTTAGAGACCATATACCAATTCCATGTATCAAATTTCAGCCGGATTGGATGAAATATGCTTCTGTTAGAGGCTTCGCGAGCCAAATCTGGAGATCGGTTTATATGGGGTCTATATATAATTATGGACCGATGTGGACCAATTTTTGCATGGTTGTTAGAGACCATATACCAACATCATGTACCAAATTTTAGCCGGATCGGATGAAATTTGCTTCTCTTTGAGGCTCCGCAAGCCAAATCTGGGGATCTGTTTATATGGGGGGCTATATATAATTATGGACCGATGTGGACCAATTTTTGTATGGTTGTTAGAGACCATATACCAACACCATGTACCAAATTTCAGCCGGATCGGATGAAATATGCTTCTGTTAGAGGCTCCACAAGCCAAGTCTAAAGTCGGGCGGGGCCGACTATATTATACCCTACACCACTTTGTAGATCTAAATTTTCGATACCAATCACATCCGTCAATTGTGTTGGGTGCTATATATAAAGGTTTGTCCCAAATACATACATTTAAATATCACTCGATTTGGACAGAATTTGATAGACTTTTACAAAATCTATAGACTCAAAATTTAAGTTGGCTAATGCACTAGGGTGGAACACAATTTTAGTAAAAAAATATGGGAAACATTTAAACCTGAAGCAATTTTAAGGAAACTTTGCAAAAGTTTATTTATGATTTATCGCTCGATATATATGTATTAGAAGTTTAGGAAAATTAGAGTCATTTTTACAACTTTTCGACTAAGCAGTGGCGATTTAACAAGGAAAATGTTGGTATTTTGACCATTTTTGTCGAAATCAGAAAAACATATATATGGGAGCTATATCCAAGTCTCAACCGATTTCAATCAAATTTGGCACATATGACTATATTACTAATTGTACTCCTAGTGCAAAATTGCAACCAAATTGGGCCAAAACTCTGGCTTCTGGGGCCATATAAGTCCATATCGGGCGAAAAGTATATATGGAAGCTATATCTAAATCTGAACCGATTTCAATCAAATTTGGCAGGCATAGCTACCATGCTAAATCTACTCCCTGTGCAAAATTTCAACCAAATTGGGCCAAAACTCTAGCTTTTAGGATCATATTAGTCCATATATATATGGGAGCTATATCTAAATCTGAACCGATTTTAATCAAATTTTGCACACTTGACTATACGACTAAGTGTTATGTTTGTACAAAATTTCAAGCAAATCGGTATAAAACTCTGGCTGCTGGGTCCATGTCTAAACCGATCTCTTCCAAAATCAATAGGGTTCTATTCTGACCCATATTAGGAACATGTGACAAATTTGAAGGCGATTGGACTTAAATTGCGACCTAGACTATGATCACAAAAATGTGTTCACAGACAGACAGACGGACATGGTTATATCGACTCAGGGACCTACCCTGAGTATTATTGCCAAAGGCACCATGTGTCTATCTCGTCTCCTTCTAGGTGTTACAAACATATGCACTAACTTATAATACCCTGTTCCACAGTGTGGCGCAGGGTATAAATAGGGGAAAGATTTAAATATGAAGCAATTTTAAGGAAACTTCACAAACTTTTATTTATATGATTTATTGCTCGATATATGTATTAGAAGTAGTGGAAAATTAGAGTAATTTTTACAACTTTTCGACTAAGCAGAGGCGATTTTAATAGGGAAATGTTCATATTTTGAAAATTTTTGTCGAAATCAGAAAAACATATATATGGGAGTTATACCTAAATCTGAACCGATTTCAACCAAATTTGGCACGCATAGCAACAATGCTTATTATACTCACTGTGCAAAATTTCAACTAAATCGCAGTAAAAAATTGGCCTCTGTGGTCATATGAGTGTAAATCGGGCGAAAGCTATATATGGGAGCTATATCTAAATCTGAACCGATTTCAACCAAATTTGGCACACTTGACTAGACCACTAGTTGTACTCCTAGTGCAACATTCCAATCAAATTGGCCCAAATCTCTGGTTTCTAGGACCATATTAGTCCATATCGGGTGAAAGATATATATGGGAGCTATATCGAAATCTGAACCTATTTCAACCAAATTTGGCACACTTGACTACACTACTAATTGTACTCCATATGCAAAATTTCAACCAAATTGGTCCAAAACTCTGGCTTCTGGGGCCATATAAGTCCATATCGGGCAAAAGATATATATGGGAGCTATATCTAAATCTACACCGATTTCTTCCAAAACCAATAGGGTTCTATTCTGACCCAAAAAAGGAACATGTGCCAATTTTAAGTCGATTGGACTTAAACTGCGACCTAGACTTTGATCACAAAAATGTGTTCACAGACAGACAGACGGACATGGTTATATCGACTCAGGGAACCACCCCGAGCATTATTGCCAAAGACACCATGTGTCTATCTCGTCTCCTTCTGGGTGTTACAAACATATGCACTAACTTATAATACCCTGTTCCACAGTGTGGCGCAGGGTATAACAAGTATATACGGCCAGGCCGAATCTAAAATACCCACCACCATGAATCAAATATAACAGTTTACTTTTATTTTACTCTTGGTGGTAACGGGTTACTTGATAATATATGATGACAAATCTTCTCCCAAGCAAATCAGTTCTAGCAGTACGCTTCCCGAAGAAAAAATTTAAAGATTCTACCTATAAAGACCAGATCAGATTCTGGATTTATGAGAACCAATTTTGTTTGAGTTTTAGAGAAATCATAAACATATCGTGTATTCGATGAAAGAACGCCTTGATATGAAATCTTAAATCTGTAAATTTTTTCCGCCATTATTTAAATCAATACGATGAGTAAAATCTGAAATTTTACTTTTAGTTTCAAGCAATTTTCATGATCATTGCGCCTGCTGTAGCCTGAAAGAAGTGTTTTCTTTTCTGAGGAACAAAATTTTAGACAAGCAAAGTTTCCTTTTGACACGAATTTTAGAGACAATCGTTGAGTCGCTTATCGAAAATTCGGATCAGTTTGCTCTAAACGAAAATACTTTATACGGAAGGGGAATTTCGTTTGTTTAAAATTTCATTCCGGAGGAAAATATTTTTTTTTGGGTGTACCCTCAAGAAGTTAAATCGGTCTATATCGATGCATTGCCAAATGGACCGGTAAAAATAAATGCGATACATAATTTTGAGGGTCTAAAATTCCAGTATATTTTCCAGTATATTCCAGTATATTTTGAGCGAATCGGATAAAAACTCCGGTTTCTAGGAGCCCAAGGAGTTAAATCTGGAGATCGCATTGATCTGCCAAAAAAAATGTGTCTACCAGAAATATTGATTTTAGTCCCCATCTAATACGAGTATATGCCGATCAACTCAGAATCACCTCCTCAGTTGATCTAGCTCTTGTTGCCAGTACGTCTGTCCATGTATGTGTTTTCGCAACTTCAGGTCGCAATTATTAACCGAATTTGTTACGTCCGTTTTATTTAAATTTACCACAGGCTAATACTTGTTTTCGTTTTATAAAATTCTTAAGGGGGGTCAAAATATTTGAATTCAACCAAAGTTTTCTTTTTTTCTTGCATATGTGCATACGGTGAAGTTTTACTTCAAGCTATTTTGACCACCGGTACAAGAATGTTAAGAAGGATTACTACAACCAAATTATTACGAAATTCGATGATATTTTGATTAGCCCACTTTTCATTTTTAGTATAGTAGTATAGTTCTGCCTCTCTCATTTCAAAATGGTAACAGTTATAAACTTTCATTCCATATGGTAACGCAGATGTAAAAATATATTTCAAAAATATATTGTAGGCTGAAAAGATTTCAAATAATATATTCGTATACGTAGGCATGGGAAATTGAAAATAATTGCAGGCAATTTACTTAAATGTTTGCACAACTTTTTGATTGAATTTTGAAGAATCGTATCGTATATACGTTATTAAGGCAGCATTAACATTTACTAACGAGATGAAAACAAAAGCAAATAACAATAAAAAAGGAATATTTTATTATAAAGGATAACCAAAGCTTTGATTGCTTTGTAACTCAATTTTGTAAGGCACAATTGACTAATAAATGTTAATGGCATTAGTTTCCATCTAAATTTCTATGACCAAAAAAAAAAAATATTCTTTACAAAAAAGAAGGAATGTTTGAAAACATTGTTGATCTTCGGAAGGTGGGATTGGTTTTTACCTTTAGCCAGAAAAATATATAGAAATTTCGTGATAAACGTTTACATATTTTCCAAGATGTGGTAACAATTTAATTAAAATACAAAAGTTTTTATCACCACCTCCATAGGATGGTAATGGGGGTCTCATAAGTTTGTCATTTCATTTGTAACACATCGAAATATCGTTTTTCGACGACTTGAAGTACCTATATTCTTGATCGAAGAGAAATTCTACAATGAAAAAATTTTTGTATTGAGTATAAAGATTTCTTGTGCTTAGAATACGAATTCTTGTGGGTAAATACTGAACATATACTAAAACAAGTATATACGGCCGTAAGTTCGGCCAGGCCGAAGCTTATGTACCCTCCATCATGGATTGCGTAGAAACTTCTTCTAAACACTGCCATCCACAATCGAATTACTTAAGTTGCGGTAACGCTTGCCGATGGCAAGGTTTCTTAAAACCTCCAACACCATCTTCTAAATTGTATGTAAGTCCATACGTGGTATATATTAAATCAAAAAAGATCGATCCAATACGTATATAATTCAGTTTGACAAAGTAGACATACAATTTTGACAAAATTTTCTCTAGAAATAAAATTTTGACAAAATGTTCTATAGAAATAAACTTTTGGCAAAATTTTCTATAGAAATAAAATCTTGGTAGATTATTTTTGGCTCGAGTGGCAACCATGATTATGAACCGAATAAAATTTGAACAAAATTTTGTATAGAAATAAAATTTTGACAAAATTTTCTATAGAAATAAAATTTTGGTAGATTATTTTTGGCTCTAGTGGCAACCATGATTATGAACCGATATGGACCAATTTTTGTGTGATTGGACCAATTTTGGTATGGTTGTTAGCGAACATATACTAACACCAGGTGCCTAATTTGAACCGGATCGGATGAATTTTTCTCCTCCGGAGGTCAAATCTGGAGAATGTTTTATATGGGGGCTATATATAATTATGGCCGATATGGACCAATTCTGGCACGGTTGTTAAGGATCATATACTAACACCATGTTTCAAATTACAACCGGATTGGATGAAATTTGCTTCTCTTGGAGATTTCGCCAGCCAAATCTGGGGATCGGTTTATATGGGGGCTATATATAATTATGAACCGCTGTGGACCAATTTTTGCATGGTTGTTAGAGACTATATACCGATATCATGTACCAAAATTCAGGCGGATCGGATGAAATTTGCTTCTCTTTGAGGCTCCGCAACCCAAATCTGGGGATCGGTTTATATGGGCGCCATATATAATTACGGACCGATGTGGACCAATTTTTGCACGGTTGTTAGAGACCATATACCAATACCATGTACCAAATTTCAGCCGGATCGGATGCAATTTGCTCCTATTTGAGGCTTCGCAAGCCAAATCTGGAGATCGGTTTATATGTGGTCTATATATAATTATGGACCGATGTGGACCAATTTTTGCATGGGTGTTAGAGACCATATACCAACATCATGTACCAAATTTCAGCCGGATCGGATGAAATTTGCTTCTCTTTGAGGCTCCGCAAGCCAAATCTGGGGATCGGTTTATATGGGGGCTATATATAATTATGGACCGATGTGGACCAATTTTTGCATGATTGTTAGAGACCATATACCAACACCATGTACCAAATTTCAGCCTGATCGGATGAAATATGCTTCTCTTAGAGGCTCCACAAGCCAAATCTGGGGATCGGTTTTTTTGGGGCTATATATAATTATGGACCGATGTGAACCATTTTTTGCATGGTTGTTAGAGACCATATACCAACATCATGTACTAAATTTCAGCCGGATCGGATGACATTTTCTTCTCTTTGAGGCTCCGCAAGCCAAATCTGGGGATCGGTTTATATGGGGGCTATATATAATTATGGACCGATGTGAACCAATTTTTGCATAGTTGTTAGAGACCATATACCAACACCATATACCAAATTTCAGCTGGATCGGATGAAATATGCTTCTGTTAGAGGCTCCACAAGCCAAATCTGAGGGTCCCTTTATATGGGGGCTATACGTAAAAGTGGACCGATATGGCCCATTTTCAATACCATCTGACCTACATCAATAACAACTACTTTTGCCAAATTTCAAGTCGATAGCTTGTTTCGTTCGGAAGTTAGCGTGATTTCAACAGACGGACGGACGGACGGACGGACGGACGAACATGCTCAGATCGAATCAGAATTTCACCACGACCCAGAATATATATACTTTATGGGGTCTTAGAGCAATATTTCGATGTGTTACAAACGGAATGACAAAGTTAATATACCACCATCCTATGATGGAGGGTATACAAATTTTTGATCCACTACGGAAGATAATGCAACCTTAATTTTAGGAAATGCACAATATTAACGTCTTATATCTTTATAATAATGAAATTATAGTTAAAAGTAAGTTAACAATCTTTGCTTCAAAAATATTTCATTAAATTTAGGTCACGTATCTTGGCAAATTGCGTCCCTCCGTTAAAGGTACATGCCATTGAATTAAGGCAAACTTTCCTTAACCCTCTAATGCCCCAATTTTTTTTGCCAGCAGATTACATTTTCAATGTTAACGACACAAAAGCAAGAGAAGCACGAAAAAATTATACGGTAAAATTCAGCCTATGCTGCAAAGCCTCTTGAATAGTTTGAAATAAGTTTTCTTTTTATACCCTCCACCATAGGGGGTATATTAACTTTGTCATTCCGTTTGTAACACATCGAAATATTGCTCTAAGACCCCATAAAGTATATATATTCTGGGTCGTGGTGAAATTCTGAGTCGATCTAAGCATGTCCGTCCGTCCGTCCGTCTGTCCGTCTGTCCGTCTGTCCGTCCGTCCGTCTGTCCGTCTGTCCGGCTGTCCGTCCGTCTGTGGAAATCACGCTAACTTCCGAACGAAACAAGCTATCGACTTGAAACTTGGCACAAGTAGTTGTTATTGATGTAGGTCGGATGGTATTGAAAATGGGCCATATCGGACCACGTTTACGTATAGCCCCCATATAAACCGATCCCCAAATTTGGCTTGGGGAGCCTCCCGGAGCAGCAAAATTCATCCGATCCGGTTGAAATTTGGTACGTGGTCTTAGTATACGGTCTCTAACAACCATGCAAAAATTGGTCCATATCGGCCCATAATTATATATAGCCCCCATATAAACCGATCCCCAGATTTGACCTCCGGAGCCTCTTGGAGGGGCAAAATTCATCCGATCCGATTGAAATTTGGTACCTGATGTTAGTATATGGTCTCTAACAACCGTGCCAAAAATTGGTCCATATCGGTCCATAATTATATATAGCCCCCATATAAACCGATCCCCAGATTTGACCTCCGGAGACTTTTGGAGGGGCAAAATTCATCCGATCCGGTTGAAATTTGGTACCTGATGTTAGTATACGGCCTCTAACAACCATGCAAAAATTGGTCCATATCGGTCCATAATTATATATAGCTCCCATATAAACCGATCCCCAGATTTGACTACCGGAGCCTCTTGGAGGAGCAAAATTTATCCGATCCGGTTGAAATTTAGTACGTGGTCTTAGTATACGGTTTTTAACAACCATGCAAAAATTGGTCCATATCGGTCCATAATTATATATAGCCCCCATATAAACCGATCCCCAGATTTGACCTCCGGAGCCTCTTGGAGGGGCAAAATTCATCCGATCCGGTTGAAATTTGGTACCTGATGTTAGTTTACGGCCTCTAATAACCATGCAAAAATTGGTCCATATCGGTCCATAATTATATATAGCCCCCATATAAACCGATCCCTAGATTTGACCTCCGGAGCCTCTTGGAAGAGCAAAATTCATCCGATCCAGTTGAAATTTGGTACATGGTGTTAGTATGTGGTCTCTAACAACCATGCAAAAATTGGTCCATATCGGTCCATAATTATATATAGTTCCCATATAAACCGTCCCCAGATTTGACGTCCGGAACCTCTTGGAGGAGCATAAGTCATCCGATACGGTTGAAATTTGGTACATTTTGTCAATATATGGCCTCTAACAGCCATGTAAAAATTGGTCCATATCGGTCTTTAGTTATATATAGCCGATGACTTATTACACAAAAATTGGTCCATATCGCCAAAAATAATCTACCAAAACTTTATTTCCGTAGAAAATTTTGTCAAATTTTATTACTATAGAAAGTTTTGTCAAAATTTCATTTCTATAGAAAGTTTTGTCAAAAGTTTATTTCTATACAAATGTTTGTCAAAATTTTATTTCCATAGAAAATTTTGTCAAAATTTTATTTCTATAGAAAATTTTGTAATCTACCAAAACTTTATTTCCATAGAAAATTTTGTCAAATTTTATTACTATAGAAAGTTTTGTTAAAATTTCATTTCTATAGAAAGTTTTGTCAAAAGTATATTTCTATAGAAATGTTTGTCAAAATTTTATTTCTATAGAAAATTTTGTAAAAAATTTATTTCTGTAGAAAATTTTGTCAACATTTTATTTCTATACAAAATTTTGTCAAAATTTCATTTCTACACAAAATTTTATCAACATTTTATTTCTATAGAAATTTTTGTCAAAATTGTATTGCTATAGAAAATTTTGTCAACATTTTACTTCCATAGAAAATTTTGTCAACATTTTATTTCTATAGAAAATTTTGTCAAGTTTTTATTTCTATAGAAAATTTTGTCAAATTTTTATTTCTATAGAAAATTTTGTCAAAATTTTATTTCTATAGAAAATGTTGTCAAGGTTTCATTTCTATAGAAAATTTTGTCAAAATTTTATTTCTATAGAAAATTTTGTCAAACTAGATTATATACGTATTTAATCGGCCTTTTTTTGTTTAATATATACCCCGTATGGGCTAACTTACAATTTAGAAGACAGTGCTAAAAAGTTTTACGATACCTTGCCAGCGGCAAGTGTTATCGCAACCCAAGTAATTCGATTGTGGATGACAGCCTTTAGTAGAAGTTCCTACGCAATCCATGGTGGAGGGTACATAAGATTCGGCCTGGCCGAACTTACGGCCGTATATACTTGTTATTTTTCTCCTTTTTCTTGTCTTAAGGTGTGTTTTACTAAAAGCTTCCTCATTAAATGAAGACCGCCTAAAGGCGGGCTTGGGCATTAGAGGGTTAAAGTAAAGGAAAACAGAAAATATTGGATTCTTTAGTAGAACTTTCTACGTAATCCATGGTGGAGGGTACATAAGATTCGGCCTGACCGAACTTAGGACCCTAAATACTTGATGGGTTTTAATACCCTGCGCCACACTGTGGAACAGGGTATTATAAGTTAGTGCATATGTTTGCAACACTTAGAAGGAGACGATATAGACACATGGTGTCTTTGGCAAACATGCTCAGGGTGGGCTCCTGAGTCAATATAGCCATGTCCGTCTGTCCGTGAACACATTTTTGTAATCAAAGTCTAGGTCGCAGTTTTAGTCCAATCGACTTCAAATTTGGCACAAGTATGTATTTTGGCTAAGAATAGAAGAATTGATTTTGGAAGAAATCGGTTCAGATTAAGATATAGCTCCCATATATATATTTCGCCCGATATGGACTTAAATGGCCCAAGAAGCCAGAGTTTTACCCTAATTTGCTTAAAATTTTGCACAAGAAGAAAAATTAGTACTATAGTCAAAAGTGGCAAATTTTATTGAAATCGGTTCAGATTTAGATATAGCTCCCATATATATGTTTCGCCCGATATTGACTAATACGGCCCCAGAAGCCAGATTTTTACCCCAATTTGGTTGAAATTTTGCACTAGGAGTACAATTAGTAGTGTGGTCAAGTGTGCCAAATTTTATTGAAATCGGTTCAGTTTTAGATATAGCTCCCATATATATCGTTCGCCAGATTTACACTCATATGACCACAGTGGCCAATCTTTTACTCCGATTTAATTGAAATTTTGCACAGGGAGTAGAATTAGCATTGTAGCTATGCGTGCTAAATTTGGTTGAAATCGGTTTAGATAAATGGTCAAAATACCACTATTTTCCTTGTAAAATCGCCACTTCTTAGTCGAAAAGTTGTAGAAATGACTCTAATTTTCCTAAAATTCTATACATATATATCGAGCGATAAATAATAAATAAACGTTTGCGAAGTTTCCTTAAAATTGCTTCAATGTTTCCCATATTTATACCCTGCGCCACACTGTGGAACAGGGTATTATAAGTTAGTGCATATGTTTGTAACACTCAGAAGGAGACGAGATAGACACTTGGTGTCTTTGGCAATAATGCTCAGGGTGGGTCCCTGAGTCGATATAACCATGTCCGTCTGTCCGTCCGTCCGTCTGTCTGTGAACACATTTTTGTGATCAAAGTCTAGGTCGCAATTTAAGTCCAATCGCCTTCGAATTTGACACATGTTTCTAATTAGGATCAGAATAGAACCCTATTGATTTTGGAAGAAATCGGTTCAGATTTAGATATAGCTCCTATATATATCTTTCGCCCGATATGCACTAATAAGGACCCAGCAGCCAGAGTTTTATACCGATTTGCTTGACATTTTGTGCAAACATAACAGTTAGTCGTATAGTCAAGTGTGCAAAATTTGATTGAAATCGGTTCAGATTTAGATATGGCTCCCATATATATCTTTCGCCGATATGGACTTATATGGCCCCAGCACCCAGATTTTTGGCCGAATTTGGTTGAAATTTTGCACTAGGAGTACAATTAGTAGTATAGTCAAGTGTGCAAAATTTGATTGAAATCGGTTCAGATTTAGATATATTTCCCATATATATCTTTCGCATGATATGGACTGATATGGTTCTAAAAGCCAGAGTTTTGGCCCAGTTTGGTTGAAATTTTGCACATGGAGTAGATTTAGCTTTGTAGCTATGCGTGCCAAATTTGATTGAAATCGGTTCAGATTTAGATATAGCTCCCATATATATCTTTCGCCCGATATGGACTAATATGGTCCTAGAAGCCAGAGTTTTGGCCCAATTGGTTTGAAATATTGCACTTGGAGTACAATTAGTAGTGCAGTTAAGTGTGCAAAGTTTGATTGAAATCGGTTCAGATTTAGATATAGCTCCCATATAAAGCTTTCGCCCGATTTACACTCATACGACCACCGAGTCCAATTTTTTGCTTCGATTTAGTTGAAATTTTGCACAGGGAGTAGAATTAGCATTGCAGCTATGCGTGCCAAATTTGGTTGAAATCGGGTTAGATTTCGATATAGCTCCCACACATATGTTTTTCTGAATTCGACAAAAATGGTCAAAATACCAACATTTTCCTTGTAAAATCGCCACTGCTTAGTCGAAAAGTTGTGAAAATGACACCAATTTTCCTAAACTTTTAATACATATATATCGAGCGATAAATCATAAATAAACTTTTGCGAAGTTTCCTTAAAATTGCTTCAGATTTAGATATTTCCCATATTTATACCCTGCGCCACACTGTGGAACAGGGTATTATAAGTTAGTGCATATGTTTGTAACACCCAGAAGGAGACGAGATAGATACAGGTTGTCTTTGGCAATAATGCTCAGGCTGGGTCCCTGAGTCGATATAACCATGTCCGTCTGTCCGTCCGTCCGTCTGTCTGTGAACACATTTTTGTGATCAAAGTCTAGGTCGCAATTTAAGTCCAATCGCCTTCAAATTTGGAACATGTTCCTAATGTGGGTCAGAATAGAACCCTATTGATTTTGGAAGAAATCGGTTCAGATTTAGATATAGCTCCTATATATATCTTTCGCCCGATATGCACTAATATGGATCCAGCAGCCAGAGTTTTATACCGATTTGCTTGAAATTTTGTACAAACATAACACTTAGTCGTATAGTCAAGTGTGCAAAATTTGATTGAAATCGGTTCGGATTTAGATATAGCTCACATATATATCTTTCGCCCGATATGGACTTATATGGCCCCAGAAGACAGATTTTTGGCCGAATTTCGTTGAAATTTTGCACTAGGAGTACAATTATTAATATAGTCTTGTGTGCCAAATTTGATTGAAATCGGTTCAGATTTAGATATAGCTCCCATATATATGTTTTTCTGTTTTCGACAAAAATGGTCAAAATACCAACATTTTCCTTGTTAAATCGTCACTGCTTAGTCGAAAACTTGTAAAAATGACTCTAATTTTCCTAAACTTCTAATACGTATATATCGAGCGATAAATCATAAATAAACTTTTGCGAAGTTTCCTTAAAATTGCTTCAGATTTAAATGTTTCCCATATTTTTTTTAACTAAAATTGTGTTCCACCCTAGTGCATTAGCCGACTTAAATTTTGTAAAAGTCTATCAAATTCTGTCCAAATCGAGTGATATTTAAATGTATGTATTTGGGACAAACCTTTATATATAGCACCCAACACATTTGACGGATGTGTTATGGTATGGTATAGGGAGCCACCGTGGTGCAATGGTTAGCATGCCCGCCTTGCATACACAAGGTCGTGTGTTCGATTCCTGCTACGACCGAACACCAAAAAGTTTTTCAGCGGTGGATTATCCCACCTCAGTAATGCTGGTGACATTTCTGAGGGTTACAAAGCTTCTCTAAGTGGTTTCACTGCAATGTGTAACGCCGTTCGGACTCGGCTATAAAAAGGAGGTCCCTTGTCATTGAGCTTAACATGGAATCGGGCAGCACTCAGTGATAAGAGAGAAGTTCACCACTGTGGTATCACAATGGACTGAATAGTCTAAGTGAGCCTGATACATCGGGCTGCCACATAACCTAACCTAACCTAACCTATGGTATCGAAAATTTAGATCTACAAAGTGGTGCAGGGTATAATATAGTCGGCCCCGCCCGACTTTAGACTTTCCTTACTTGTTTTTTACTAACATTGTGTTCCACCCTAGTGCATTAGGCGACTTAAATTTTGAGTCTATAGATTTTGTAGAAGTCTATCAAATTCTGTCCAGATCGAGTTATATTTAAGTGTATGTATTTGGGACAAACCTTTATATATAGCCCCCAACACATTTGACGGATGCGATATGGTATCGAAAATTTAGATCTACAAATTGGTGCAGGGTATAATATAGTCGGCCACTCACGACTTTAGACTTTCCTTACTTTTTTTCGAATAAATTAATTTTAATATAATACACAAGAGATTCTAACCGCATATTTAAAAGAATAAAATCTATTTTTTAGATGCTAGTTTAACACAATCCTTGCCTGCTGACCTATTCAGCAACAACTATTTGCTCAAAAAACTCAAATTGATATAATCCTCCATTGTTAAAAGAATGAAAGGATGAGAGTCATCTCTTTGTGTCCATATAGTCTTTTGTCAATTGCTACAAAATCAAACAAATACAAATTTGAATTATTTGTATTTTTTATGTCTTTCTCTGTCTTTGTTAGTCTTCTATTTTTATAGGCATTACAAACCTTAAATTGTCTTTTGATATGGCTTAAGGCACTTACTTGGGTCAAGTGTGATTGTGGAATCTGTGGAAAAGCTTTTCTTTCACTACAGAAGGCTTCGTTACATAAACAACAATATTAAAAATATTACAACAAACAAACAAAATATATATGTGGAATATGTTTTTATACGCCCAATCAATATGCCATGAGGATATATATTAATTTTTAACCGAATGGAATATATTTTGCCAAAATACAAGGGTCCTATTAAAGAGTACAAAATTATGCCAAATTTGATTGAAATCGGTTCAGATATGCAATTTGAAAAGCTTAATACGAGACTTTGTTTGAAATCTTAATATTTCATTATTGAAAATTCGTGTTGTATCAATGTTCTCAGTGCAATGGTTTACCATGACGTATGACGAACAGTTCTACGAAGTATTCATCATACGCCTCATACACCCATGCTTTGAATACTTGTGAAAATATTTGCATTAAGAAGTTACGCAAACAGAATGACTGAATTCCCTACGGGAAATGTATCAAATTCAGAACCGGTATCGAATAAGTCCCTCGACTTAGGTTAGGTGGCAGCCCGATGTATCAGGCTCACTTAGGCTATTTAGTCCACATTGGTGAACTTCTCTCTTATCGCTGAGTGCTGCCATATTCCATGTTAAGCTCAATGACAAGGGACTTCCTTTTTTATAGCCGAGTCATTGCAGTGAAACCACTTAGAGAAGCTTTGATACCCTCAGAAATGTCACCAGCATTACTAAGGTGGCAAACCCATGACAAACCCATGTTAAAGTGACCGGTCCATTACATACGCTTGGACCAGAAGTGTGACTGGTCCATACACACCACACTCTTAGAAAAATATGTTTTTCATATGTTCCGATATAAACAAAATGTGTTTCGGGCACAATTTTAAAACACAATATATTTAAGTGCAAACATGTAATGTTCCTAAACTAATACTAAATGTTTGGGACATCTATGTTAATGTGTTAGAATATATTATGTTTGGGGTATGAATGTTTCATAAAAATCATATGTGTGAATACAAACATATATAAATTTACAAATTTCGACTAAACATACATATGTTGTGATATTTTATTCAAAGCGACAGAGAGAGAGTATAGAGAAAGAAATAGAGATGGAAACCGGGAGAGTTGACAAAAGATATCAACATAACACAGCGAAAGAATCAAAAGAGAACAATTTCTGTGAAACCGCTTGTATGTTGTTTCGGAAAACTGTTCTATGATAAGGCCAAAAATTTGATATGCTTATGTCTAAATATTATTTAATTTGAATAAAGAGAATGGACATTCGGAAAATCAAACAGCATATGTTTTCGCCTTGAGAGCAGCATTTTACGTATGTGTGGACATGTGTTTTGTTTATCATTTTGGCATTATGGGCACAATTTTTTTCTTGGTTCGTTAAAAGAAATCAGGGGTCTTCATAAAAATAACGAAAGGCACTATACTCTTTTTAGAGTTGGGACAGTAAAATGAAATAAGGAGGAAATAGTGAAATATTACACAGCAAAATGTATAAAAACAAAGTTTATTTCCTCTTTATTAATAAGTAGTCCACGAGGAGTTGACGGACACCTTCAAATATAAAAGCGGGCATTAATTTCGAGTTTTGCAGCTAAAACAATTTAAAAAGTTTATTTTCTTTAAAATGAATTATTAAAGAAAAATAAAAGGCATTTTAGAGCTATGGTGTTAAATGCTAGTAAAAAACTGTTCACGCCTAAATAAATTTATGTTTATATTATAAAATTATTTATGTATGTTTATACTCGACTCCACGTTCTTCTTTTGTTAGAGTTTTTGAATTCCTTCCAAATTTT
This sequence comes from Haematobia irritans, assembly GCF_050003625.1. Classification (NCBI taxonomy): domain Eukaryota; kingdom Metazoa; phylum Arthropoda; class Insecta; order Diptera; family Muscidae; genus Haematobia; species Haematobia irritans. Next base: position 161,651,883 of record NC_134399.1, read on the forward strand.
AAAGTTTTGTACCAAAAACAATTTTTTGTTACAAAATTGTTATTTTTGCAAAAAAAAAAAAAAAATATTTTATCCAAAAATCAGTCAATTTCGTTTATATCAAGCACTGTTACTGACTATAAATCTTTAATAACCCACATTTCGAAGTTTCATTATAAAAATTTAATATAGTATAAATATAAATGTTGAAATTAAAAAAAAAAGTGTTCGGTCGGAGCAGGGATTGAACCCAAGACCCTTTGCATGCAAGGCAGACATGCTAACCACTGCTCCACGTGGCAAACAAATGCATGTTTCTGTTAAATAATGTTATGTTTGCATGGGCTCGTGGGCGCAACTATGCTATATAAATGTAACTTATAACGATAATTAACTGCTGGTGACTATAACAGCTACGTAGTCCAGTGGATAGTGTGTTGGCATACAAACTGTATGGTCCTCGGTTCGATTCTCCCTGCAGGCGAAAGGTAAAATTTAAAAAATTTATAAAAGTGAATAATTTCTTCAACATTATTTGTATTACAGAAAAAGGTGCCAAGAACTAAAATATTTCGTGGAAGTGAAAATTACGAGTATGTTAGGCAATGAGCACAATCGTCTTTGGGAAAAATTATTCCAAGCATATAAAATTTTTGGGCCCAAAATGCTTCCAAACATATAATATGTTCACATAAAACAAACGTATTAATGTTTCGGCAGTATCCAATAATATATGTACTTCCTGCAAAATATGTTTGGAACATATGTTAAAGAAGCGATTTTTTTTGAGGGTGCAGGGACTAACACTGTACCGGTCCTGGGATTGATCAAGTTCCCATAGGGTATCTTTCGCCCAATAGAACAGATGCCATAGTTTTGCCCTAATTTGCTTAAAACTTTGTACAGGGAGTACAAATAATATTGCAGCTATACATGCCAAATTTAGCGCCACACTGTGAAACAGGGTATTATAAGTTAGTGCATATGTTTGCAACACCCAGAAGGAGACGAGATAGGCATATGGTGTCTTTGGCAATATTTCTGAGTCGATCTAGCCATGTCCGTGTGTCTATGAACACAATTTTGTGATCAAAGTCTAGGTCGCAATTTTAGTCCAATCGACTTAAAATTTGGCACAAATATGTATTTTGGGTCAGAATAGAACCTTATTGACTTTGAAAGAAATCGGGTATATTATAGTGGGTTCCGCCCGACTTTAGGCTTTCCTTACTTGTTTTTACAAGCATTGTGTTTTGTCCGGTTAAATTTTTAAGTCCAGAGATATTGAAGAAATTTAGAAAATCTTGTCTAAATCGATTCATATTGAAATATATATATATATATATATATATATATATATATATATATATATATATATATATATATATATATATATATATATATATATATATATATATATATATATATATATATATATATATATATATATATATATATATATATATATATATATATATATATATATATATATATATATATATATATATATATATATATATATATATATATATATATGCATATGGTAATATTGACCTTAAATAGCTCACAAAAACAAATTTAAAAAATTTGAGAGATTAAGGTCTATACGGCTTTAAATTTGCAAAGTACAATATCAATTTAATAGTTTGGGGTTCTTCTACCATAAAAATATTACTGGAAAGAATTCTGAATATTTTCTTATCAATGATAAGAAGTTATATCACAGCCAAACTTCCATTGTACTCTTGAAATCATTGCCCGCTAAGGCTGCACTCATGAAGATAGTTTCGATGGATAGCGAAGGATAAAACACAAACAACTTTTTTGTATTTTCTTACTGTCAAAAACTTTTGCCAATATTTTCTACTGAAACTTTTATTTTATTGTTAAAAATTGCTACTTTCCGAACAGAGCTGATGCTATTTGGCCAAAATAAACGAAAAAAATTACAAAATATAGTTCATTTTTTGCCGGGGTATCTATTGCAAACAATAGAAGAGATGTTGGATGTTGTTGAAGCTATACATTGGAAAACATTAAATAACGTTTATTATACGTTCATTTTTATTGTTGCATATACTATAGCATTTAAGGGTTTAGTACAGAGTTAGCTATGATATATAAAGAAAATTTAAAATATTGGATTAGGGTCTATGTATTCCGTCCAGTCGATCGTTTATTCATTATCATTATGGACTTCAGTTCGAGTTTTTTATAAACAGGTCGAAATTATTTATCGTTCATCACAAAATTTTTAACAGAAAAATTCGTAGGAACACAAACTAATTGTTTTGAGGTTGGGAAATATAATTGCAGGACCATCAAAAATCTGTCTCGTGATATAAGGCTACTGGCCACAACTTGGGCACTCATCCTAAATAGTTGGGTTAATAGGAGAGGATAGGTAAACGTTTCACGTTGTTGACTGGAGAGTAAATGTTGATGAATAAATGACCCTCCGCAAATGGTCATGATCGCACCAAACCTTATCACGTTGGAAACACGGTTGGTAGAATTCTACCTAAAATGGTAGATTTTTTACTGTTTGGTAGATTAGTAGAACTCATGATGATAATAACTCAATTTGGGGATCTTTATGCTATTGAGTTATCTCTCCCAGCCAGATCTATATTAAAGGCTGTGGAAAGATTCATTCGCCCGAATCGAAACATGTACAGTCCAGGCGTGTATAGATTTGTATCTGGCATTTTCTTTTCAATGACTATATTGATCATGTTCCTTAATCTAAAACTGTCCTTAAAGCTCGATTAATAATTGTAAAATTAGATATAATGCATTTGGACGTTAATTGCCTGTTTCGGTATCAGGCTAACATGAAATATAAGAAATAAAATTTTGAATAAATTGTCTATAGAAATAAAATTTTTAACAAAATTTTATATAGAAACAAAATTTTGACAACATTTCAACAAAATTTTCTATAGAAATAAAATTTTTACAAAATTTTATAAGAAATAAAATTTTGAATAAATATTTCTATAGAAATAAAATTTTGACAAAATTTTCTGGAGAAGTAAAATTTTGACAAAATTTTCTAGAGAAGTAAAATTTTGACAAAATTTTCTAGAGAAGTAAAATTTTGACAAAATTTTCTAGAGAAGTAAAATGTTGACAAATTTTTTTTATAGAAATGAAATTTTGACAAAGTTTTTTATAGAAGTAAAATTTTGAAAAAAATTTCTATACAAATAAAATTCTATGGAAATAAAATTATTACAAAATTTTCCATAGAAATCAAATGTTGACAAATTTTCTATAGAAATAAAATTTTGACAAAATTTGCTATAGAAATAAAATTTTGACAAAATTGTATATAGAAATAAAATTTTCACAAAATTTTATTACAAATAAAATTTTCACAAAATTTTCTACAGAAATAAAATTTTTACAAAATTTTCTACAACAAAATGTTCACAAAATTTTCTATAGTACCAAATTTTAACAAAAGTTTCTATAGAACTAAAATTTTGACAAAATTTTCTATGGAAATAAAATTTTGACAAAATTTTCTATAGAAATTAAATTTTGACAAAATTGTCTATAGAAATAAAATTTAGACAAATTTTTTTATAGAACTAAAATTTGGAAAAAAATTTTTTATAGAAATAAAATTTTCACAAAATTTTCTATAGAAATAAAATTTTGACAAAATTTGCTATAGAAATAAAATTTTTACAAAATCTTCTATAGAAATAAAATTTTGACAAAAGTTTCTACGGAAATAAAATTTACAAAAAAATTTTATACAAATAAATTTTTGACAAAATTTTCTATGGAAATAATATGTTGACAAAATATTATATAGAAATAAAATGTTGACAACATTTTCTATAGAAATAAAAAAATTTTCTATAGAAATAAAATGTTGACAACATTTTCTATAGAAATAAAATTTTCACAAAATTGTATATAGAAATAAAATTTTGACAAAATTTTCTATAGAAATAAAACTTTGAGTGGCAACCGTATTGTCGTGAGATTTCATGACTTTAAAATACGAATGCAAATTGTTCTTACCATACAAGACGCATTTCTCTATTATAAAGTTTTTTTTTTCCTTGTCCAAATGTCGATAAACTTTTCATTGACGTCGTATTGTCCTTATAATTAAGTGATTTGATTTAAAAATGGGTATCATAACATGAAAGAAAAAATGGTTGGGCTAAAGTCAAGTTGACTTTAATAATTCAGAAAAATTCTTTAAAATTAATGAAATTGTCTTTAAATTTGTTGTTTTTCTTGCATCTTGACTACGAAGCAAAAAATCGTTCAAATATAGGATATGTTTTTCAACACTTTATTTTAAAGACGTTTTTTCTTGAAACGTAGCATAATTTCTACTGGAAGTCGAGTCTGAAGTTGGAAAATAAAGTTGTCGTTAACTCGTGTTTAAAGGACTTCGATAGCATGTGGAGAAAAAAAGCTGAAGAAATGAAAATTAAAAATTTGCTTCCTAGAAGCAAGTACAGAAAACCAAAATTTAAAGAAAATTGTGTCTTAAAAGTGTCCTTACTTGTATTCTCCGCTTCTTTGGCTCGGAGTGGTTGGAGATGCAAAGGCTTGATCAAATTTTTCCGTTTCACACAAGCTACAAATTATTGATTGTTTACGTAGCAACCGAGGTGGAACTGGTGGATTTTTTCATAGATTCCTCATTTCTTTATTGTTGTGTTATATCGTTCCATCGGTCCATGGTGTTTCACGAACAATTCCAGAAGTTAACCTACACCATGAACCAATTACATTAATTGTTCAAAACCCTTAGATATGTATTTTGTAGCGGCAAATCGCACAAAGATATTTTATATTTTTTTAAAGTGTAAAATAAATGCACGAACAACTTTAATTCTTTCTGTAATTCTACACGTCTATGGTTCTAATTCCATAGTGCACTGAAAAAAATATTGTCGTGACGTCAAAGATTTAATGTCTTTAAAATACGAATACAAATTTTGCTTAGCATAGAAGACGCATTTCTCTAAAATAAAGTTATTTTCCTTGTCCAAAAGTCGACAAACTTTTCAATGAAGTCGTATTGTCCTTTTAATTAAGTGATTTGACTTAAAAATGGGTATCTTAACATGAAAGAAAAAATTTATAGGCTAAGGTCAACTTGACTTTAATAATTCAGAAAAATTCTTTAAATTTAATTAAATTGTCTTTAAATTTGTTGTATTTTTGCATCTTGACTACAAAGCAAAAAATCGTTCAAATAAAGGACATGTTTTTCAAAACTTTATTTTAAAGAAGTTTTTTACTTCAAACATAGCATAATTTCTACTGGAAGTCGAGTCCTAATTTGGAAAATAAAGTTGCCGTTAACTCGTTTTTAAAGGACTTTGATAGCATATGAAGAAAAAAAGCTGAGAAAGCGAAAAATTAAAATTTGCTTCCTAGAAGCAAGTACACAAAACCTAAATTTAAAAGAGAATTGTGTCTTAAAAGTATCCTTACTTGTATTCTCCGCTTCTTTGGCTCGGAATCAATACCAAATTTTTTAAAGTAAAGACAAAATCTTTGGAACCGAGTATGCTCTTTTTTCAGTGTGAGAGCAAAATCCTTATTTACCTCTTATCAGTCTTAAAAAGTTGTGTTTTTCTCAACCTTTAATCGCTAATAAAAACATAAAACTTTAAGCATTTAAATTAAAATTTAAACTTTAATCCGAATCCCTCAATAAATTTCTCTCACAATATCTCAAAACAGAATTTCAAGCCAAATAACTTTATCAAACTTTTTGCAGTAAATCTAGGGTACACGGTAACGAAAAACCAAATCCTTGACCTAACCTTCATATTTCGTACGAATGATTTTATTTCGATAGCAAACTCTTGAGGACAATTGACGTGTTCGTCTGTGTACACCCCCACATCCCGAATAGAATTTCGTGATAGTGGTATTTATACCGGCAAAACAAGGATGCACAATTGAACTTTAGCAAACAATTTGCAAAATGTACCCCAGTTGCTGCTGCCGTTGTTGTTATTGTTGTTGTTTTATTATCCTTCCACTTTCAAGGTAAACAAGCTTCGACGAGATAGCAACATGTATCCTTCGAAGGCAGTCTTCTCGTATCGTAAGTTTCCACATAGTGGTTAATAAATAGGAATTCAATTGAGGATATTTTCGGATTTCGGCTATATTGCAAATTAAATTTTGGTCTGATCGGTTTTGCAGTTTCTATTGTCTGGTACACTGAAAGAAGAGTTATATTTTCTCAGGAACGAAGTTTTAGACCAGCAATGTTTTCTTTTGCCGCTAAAATTTTTTCTTTAACAGCAAATAAAAAATGTATTAAAGTCAACCGTTGAATCGTTTGCCATTACATCGAATGTATTTGCTTTTAAAGAAGAAAACTCTTTACATTAAACGGGAATATCGTATGTTTAAAATTTCATTCCGGAGGAAAGTATTTTTTCTTTGGGTGTATGTATATGCACACACAAAAAAATTCTGATTCAATCACGAAATAAATTGATCCAATTATCCCATTTATTTTATTAGTTGAAACTTATTCAATCACAGAAATTATAGCATCAATTAAGAAAATTAATTGACAGTCAATTAAAAAATTAATTGATACTATTAATTTGTGTGATTGATTTTTATTTCCATTAAAAAATTTGTTGAATCAATAAAATTTTTAATTGAATATTTTTTAAAACTCAATGAAGATTTTAATTGGAAATTTTTCGTGAATTTTTTTTCTATGTGGTGGATAATAATCATTTACAGGATTACCGGAAGTAATTAGCAGTCATATAGAGAAGAGGAACTCAGATTAAAACATTTCATTATAGTTAGATTATTGGAGTATGATCTAAAGTCGAAATTTATTAAAATATATTACATACACAGACAAAAATATCACGAAAATATTTCCAATTAAAAAGTTGATTGAAGTTGAACAATTTTTCAATTAATAAATGAATTGATACAATTAACCTTTTAATCAAACTCGGAAGACTAATTTTTTTAATTACAGTCGAAGCTCTGTTTAACAAATATCCCATTTAGCGAAAATCCAATTTAACGAACATCCAAATTCCTAACATTGAGTATTCTAAATAACGAAGGGTTGAACAAACTTTACGTTCGATTTAACGAAAATGCTTATGTTTGCACCACTCAGAAGCAGACGAGATAGACACATGCTGCCTTTGGCAATAATGCTCAGGGCCGGCCCCTGAGTAAGGTTGCCACATTTGGTAGATTTCTACCAAATCTGGTAGATTTTTTACTGTTTGGTAGAATTCTTGAAGTTTTGGTAGAACTTGCAACATGTTCCTTTCCAACTATGAGGTAGTTAACTTTTCTGTAAATAAAAAAAATTGGAGAAAATTTTCTATATACATTTTGAGAAAAATTCCTATACAAATAAAATTAAGAGAACATTTTCTTTAGAAATAAAATTTAGAGAAAATGTTTTATATAAATAAAATGTTGAGAAATTTTTTTATAACAAAAGGAAAAAATGGAAAAAAATGTCTATAAAAATAAAATGTTGAGACAATTTTCTATAGTAATAAACTGTTGCCAACGTTTTTTATAGAAATAAAATTTTAAGAAATTTTTCAACAGAAATAAAATTTTGACAAAATTTTCTATAGAAGTTAAACTTAGACAACATTTTATATAGAAATAAAATTTTGTCAAAATTTTCTATAAATTCAATAACTTGAAAAATCTAAATTTTTTTGTTAGATCGTGCTATAGGTTCTGGCTTTTTGTAGAAGTAGTATCTTTCCCTTATTGGTGCAATCTAACATTTAAAATTCGACACATTTACAATGCAATGGCTATTTTTTATACAGACAAACAATTGTTGCTAATAGGACAGACCAAAATATATTATACTACAAATACTGAAATAAACGTCAAAAATAAAACAAGTATATATGGCCGTAAGTTCAGTCAGGACGAATCTTATGTACCCTCCACCAGGGATTGCGTAGAAACTTCTACGAAAGAATGTCATCCACATACTTGGGTTGTGGTATCTTAAAACTTCTTAACATCGTTTTCTAAATTGTGAGTTAGTCCATACGTGTTATATATCAGACAAAAAGGTGTTTGTAGGTAAGTCTACAAATAATTACGAATCGATATGGACTTTTGCACGGTACGTAGAGAGCCAGAATTGAAATATGGTCGTCGCTTATATGGGGGCTATATACAATTATGAACTTGATATGGACCAATTTTTGTGTGATTGGGGATCGATTTATCTGATTTATCTAACTATAGACCGATATGGACCTAGTAAGGCATGGTTGTTAACGGTCATATACTAGCACAATGTACCAAATTTCAACTGACTCGGATGAAATTTGCTCCTCCAAGAAGCTCCAAAACCAAATCTCGGGATCGGTTTATATGGGGGCTATATATGATTATGGACTGATATGGACCACTTTTGGCATGGTTGTGAAATATCATATACTACCACCACGTACCAAATTTCAACCAGATCGGATGAATTTTGCTTCTCCAAAAGGCACCGGAAGTCAAATATGGGGATCGGTTTATATAGGGGCTATATATAATTATGGAGTGATATGTACAAATTCCTGCATGGTTGTTGGATACCATATACTAACATCACATACCAAATTTCAACTGAATCAGATGAATTTTGCTCTTCCAAGGGGATCCGGAGGTCAAATCTGGGGATTGGTTTATATGGGGGCTATATATAATTATGGACCGATTTCGACCAATTTTTGCATATATTAACACCATGTACCACATTTCAGCCGGATCGGATGAAATTTGCTTCTCTTAGAGGCTCCGCAAGCCAAATCGGGGTATCGGTTTATATGGGGGCTATATATAATTATGGACCGATGTGGACCAAATTTTGCATGATTGTTAGATACCATATACTAACAGCATGTACCAAATGTCAGCCGGATCGGATGAAATTTGCTTCTCTTAGTGGGTCCGCAAGCCAAATTTGGGGGTCCATTTATATGGGGGCTATACGTAAAAGTGGACCGATATGGCCCATTTGCAATATTATCCGACCTACATTAATAACAACTACTTGTACCAAGTTTCAAGTCGACAGCTTGTTTCGTTCGGAAGTTAGCGTGATTTCAACAGACGGACGGACATGCTCAGATCGACTCAGAATTTTACCACGATCCATAATATATATACTTTATGGGGTCTTAGGGCAATATTTCGATGTGTTACAAACGGAATGACAAAGTTAATATACTCCCATCCTATGGTGGAGGGTATAAAAATAGAGAAAAATTTTATATAGAAATAAAAGTTATTTCATGTTAGTCTGATGCCGAAACAGGCAATTGACGTCCAAATGCATTATATTTAATTATACAATTATTTTTCGAGCTTTATGGACAGATATGGATTAAGGAACATGGTTAATAGAGCCATTGAAAAGAAAACGCCAGATACAAATCTATACACGCCTGGACTGTACATGTTTCGGTTCGGGCGAATGAACCTTTCCACAGCCTTTAGTATAGATCTGGCTGGGAGAGATAACTCAATAAGAGGAAAATTTCGAAATAAAATGTTGAGACAATTTTCTATAGTAATCAAATGTTCACAACGTTTATTATAGAAGCAACATTTTGAGAAATTTTTCAACAGAAATAAAATTTTGACAAAATGTTCTATAGAAGTTAAACTTTGACAATATTTTATATAGAGATAAGTTTTTGTCAAAATTTTCTATACATTCAATATAATATTAAAAATCTAAATTGTTTTGTTAGATCGTGCTTTATCTTCTGGCTTTTTGTAGAAGTAGTAACTTTCCCTTTTTGGTGTAATCTAAAATCGTTATTACATTTAAAAGTAGACAATTTAAAATTCAAGGGGTATTTTTTATGCAGACAAACAATTGCTGCTAATAGGACAGATCACAATATATAATATTACAAATACTGAAATAAAGTTAAAAAAAATAAAATAATGAAACACTTATTTTGAAGAAAAAAGTTTTTTTCACACAAAAATCAAAAACTTAAAAATAAAATTTTTAAATTTGGTAGATTTTTGGTAAAGTTTTCTTCTAATTTTGGCACGAGTGGCAACCCTAGTCGGGAGCCACCGTGGTGCAATGGTTAGCATGCCCGCCTTGCATATACAGGGTCGTAGGTTCAAACCTAGTTGTGACCAAACACCAAAAGTTTTTTCAGCGGTGGATTATCCCACCTCAGTAATGCTGGAGACATATCTGAGAGTTTCATAGCTTCTCTAAGTAGCTTCACTGCAATAAGGAACGCCGTTCGGACTTATAGCCGAGGAGGTGCTTTATCATGATAAAAGAGACGTTCACCACTGGGTTATCACAATGTAGTGAATAGTGTAAGTGACCCTGAAATATCGGGCTGCCACTATACCTAACCTAACCTATTCGATCTAGTCATGTCCGCCTGTCCGTCCGTTTGTCTGTGAATAAATTTTTGTGATCAAAGTGTAGGTCGCAATTTAAGCCCAATCGACTTTAAATTTGGCACAAGTATGCCTTTTGGGTACACCCTCACAAAAAATCGCTTCTGTAACATATACTCCCAAACATATTTTGCTTCAAGCATATACATTTTTGGGTATTGCCCAAACATTTATATGTTTGATCTCTACCAATATATAATATGTTTGAAAGCATATTGGTCTAAACAATATATGTTTGGGTAGTCTAAGTTCCAAACATTTTGTATTTTTGCATCCAAATTCAATAATGTTGTCTTCCAAAAAACAATATGTTATTATGTGACCATATAATATGTTTGGAAGCATTTTGCACCCAAAAATATTATATGCTTAAAAAAAATTCTCCCAAACAATATTGTGCTCAAATTTTTTTTATTTATTTATATATTTACAATCATAATGAATTATGAAAATAAACAGGTAATATAGGTGCTAACAACATAGGTTTTCGACCTGAATGCTCAAAATTTTGTTTCTGCCCAATTGTATATTCCCCGACATCTTTCTCACTTCCACGAGATTTTTTTAGTTCTTAGCACCTTTTTCTGTAATACAAACATTGTAGAAGAAATTATTCAATTTTATGATATTTTTTTTTTTATTTTAATTTTACCTTTTGCCGGACGGGGATTCGAACAGCGGACCACACAGTTTGTAAGGATCAAAGAAGTAGCTGATCAATTGCCCAAGGAAAAATAAAATGTTAATTTTGTAATAACAAGCAACAACCACCAACTTTATTCAATATCGCTCCCTGTTAAATAGCGCTCCAAGCTACTAAACACATATATGTTTATAGGCTATTTCTAAATTAATATATGTTTGCATCCAAGCATATTATATTTACAAACATTTTATGTCCCAAACATAATATGTTCTAGCATATTAACATATATGTCCCAAACATGTTATGCTAGTTTATGAACATTATATGCTTGCACTCAAAAATATTGTGTTTAAAAATTTGTGTTCCAAACATATAATGTTTATAGCCTTTTTCATCCGTGTAGGTATAGAACACTGTTGTTTTTTGAAGAAATCGGTTGAGATTTAGATATAGCTCTCACCACATATGTACTTATATGACCAAAGAAGCCAGAGGTTTACACTGATTTGCTTAAAATTTTGCATAATTACACATAGTTGTGTCCTCAAGTGTGCAAAATTTGCCGACTTACAATCATATGACCACAGAGGCCATATGTTTATTCCGATTTACGTGAAATTTTACACAGAGACTAAAAATTTGTTTGAAATGGGTTTATTTTTATTTTTATTTATTATTTATTTAATATACATGCATTTATAAATTCAATTGCGAATAAAGTTTATAAAAAGTGTACATACATATATATATTTGGAAAGGCATAGCATAATAGCTGTTTGCCTATTATGTATACAAAGATATTATATTGTTTTCAAAGATTATATTCATTTACAATCAAGTTTCTGTATTTAATAGAATGTTCAAGATAATTATAAAGTGAAGTAATATTCGTGCCATTTAATATATCTACAACCTCATTTTCCATGAGGAACTGCTTACCAAAAAAGGACACTCAAATCTTTGTATATCGGACATCTCCCAATAAAGTGATGGGTATTTTCCGATTCGTTCATATTACAAATACTACATAAGCCGTCAGTATTATTTCTGAAGCAACGAGAGTTAAGGTTTAGTAAGCCGCTTCTAGCTCTTATAATCAAACTGGAGGCGCGAGTACTGATATTTCCTATAAGTAGTGGAGTTACATTATGTTTTAATCGTGGGTATAGGTCATGAAATTGCGAGTTGGAAGCATCAACGCATGCATTATCATACTCATTCCGTTTTACATTTTCTATCATTTCTCTCCAATAAAAACATAATGGAATATTATTTAATGGAGGGGAATATTGTGTTTCATTGCATAAATCAGTCCACTCCTTTGCCCAATATATCTTATGTTCAATTATACTCAGAGCTAATCTGTAGGGGAGTCTGTGATGATCAAGTTCTAGTACTCGTTTAATATAACATAGATGCAATCTTAATGATGATATAAACATTGAGTTCAGCCCAGTTTCTAGAAGTAGTACATAGTTCGGAGTATTCGAAAGTAGACAAAATAGTTTCTTAATAAAGAAACGAAATAATTTCTCTACTGAGTCATATCTCTCAAAGCCCCAAACCTGGGCGGCATATAACATAATAGATTTGGAGCATGCATCGAAAATTTTCATCTTGTTGGAGCTCGCAATTCTCGGGTGTTTTATGTACCTGGACCATGTAGAGTTAATAGCTATTTTTGACGCTGAAAGTTTATTCTGTAGATGCTTTCTAAAAGATAGATTGTATGCTATCTCTACTCCAAGGTACTTATAGCAGTTCACAATCTCTATTGTCTCCTCGCCAAGGGTCCACCTTAAACTTGAAGAAATCCTAGGACCTTTTCGGAACACCATAATTTTTGACTTTTGCAAGTTTATATGTAAATTCCAAGTATTACAATATTCTTCCAAGGCGTCTATCATTCGTTGTAGTCCTGTAGGAGAATCCGACAGGATAACGATATCGTCAGCATATAGTAGGACTTTGACATTCATACCAGCGACACTTACACCCTCTGGGAGGATGTTGGGCAAATCATTCACATACAGTGAAAAAAGTAACGGACTAAGAACACATCCCTGTTTGACACCCGTGTCCGTTGAGAAAAGTTCTGAAAATGTGTCACCGTCCCAAACCCTGCATGTATTGCTCTCATATAGTGCCATGAGAACGCGTATCATCTTGCTTGAAAGTCCAACGCTTGACAGTTTATAAAATAGACAATTTCTTGGAATGAGGTCAAAGGCCGCCGAGAAGTCAACAAAAAATGCATATGTAAATTTATTCTTGAGATTGTTCAATTTAACAATATTCACAAGGTTGAAAATGTTGTCAACCGTTGAATAACCCTTCCTGAAGCCTGCCTGAAATTCGTTGAGAATATTGTTACGTTCGAGCCACCCGGATAATCTGTTCAGCAACATTATATTGAAAATTTTTCCTATACTGTCGATTAGGGACAAGCCTCTATAATTTGATGGAACGTTAGGATCACCCTTCTTATGTAATGGAACCAGAATAGATTGTCTAAAAGATATTGGTATATTTTCACGTAAGAAGATGTGATTGAATACTTTCAATATATTATGAAGGAAGCAATTAGGCGCAAATCTGTAGAATTCGTAGGGAATTCCATCTTGACCTGGAGATTTCTTGGACTTAAGGTTGACAATACAAGCTTGCAATTCACAAAACTCGAATGGGGAATCAAGTATGGGATCGACGAAATAAGGCAGACACCAGTTTATATGTTGGAAATCAGATCTAGTCTTCAATAAGGAACTGAAATATACTCGGAAATCGTTGGAGTTCAGATTATTTTTCTGGCGTGAAGCCCGATTCTTCAGTGAATTTGATATATTCCACCAGTCCTTCCCATCCTTTACATAATCCAACATTCTGAGGTTTTCATTGAAGTATTCCATCTTCTTACTATTGCACAGACTCATGAATCTCGATCTCGTAGAATAGTAACGCTTTCTATTATCCGATGTATGATTCAACCGAAATTCTCTCAAACGTTTGCGCATAGTGCGTCTAAGCCGATAACAGGCCCAATCGAACCACCCCTGTTTCGGTTCAAAAATTCTTTTGCTCCTTCCAACAACTTGTGCCTGCCTTATTCTTTCCGTTATCGAGTATAACATTTCGTCCACCGTCTTATCACTGTCGAATTGCATTGTACCTGAGAGTTCAGTTATATTGCGGACGAACTGTCCACTTTTCTTAGGGTTCCAATAAAGCCTCACAAGGGAAATGTCATTTCTTATACTACGATATGTTCTTGGAAAATTAAACTCAAGGCATAGAGGCATATGGTCCGAAAAGGGTTCTGATGGAATAGTAAGTTCTCTGACGTAAGGTAATAGATCGAATGAACAAAAGGAGTAGTCGATAACAGAGCTTCCCATTGCGCCACAGAAACTAAATTCCCCAGTAGTATCACCTGTCGTTCGACCATTCAGAACAATACCCCCAAATTTCTCCATCAAGTTTAGTAGCTCTCTCCCTTGTGAATTGAAATGTTTGTCCTTAGACTGCCTTACATCATTGATATGTATAAAATCACGGACATTATATTCTTCCAAACTCTGTTCAAGACCTATACGCGCATTGAAATCTCCAATAATGCAAAAACTAGTTGGGTTAACAACATCCAAAAAGGTTTGGAAATTATCGATATCGTTTTTCCAGTTTGTGCAGTTTAAATATATTGGAATGAATTCAAAATAGTTATTATTAATTTTGGCATTTAATATGGTGTAGGTATTATGAGTTACAAATTTAAGGTGATATTTTGTTTCAATTTCCTTTTTGAAACCATATAAACATCCTCCACTTGCACGGCCTGATCTATGTCTCTTTTCAGCTGAAACCCAATGTATAAAATAATTTTGGAAATACGATTCAAAGGTTAATTGTTTATTAGTGACAACATGGGTTTCGAACAAGAAAAAAATATCAAAATTGTTTAGGAATTTTACAAAATTTCCGATTTTTAACGCACTTTCTAGGTTTGCAATATTATACGATATTAAATGGCACGAATCAAATTGCTATTGAGATAATTGATTAATATCACTAAGATTATCATTATTAGAGGATTGATATCTAGTGCTGACTTCTATATTAAGGCCACATTCTGTAAGAATGGTACTCAGGAATGAACCGTCAGCTGCATTTTGGGCCATTAATTTTTCATTTGACCAACTAAAACGTTTGTCATTGATAAAAATACAAAACTCTCCCAGTCGTACTTTTAGATTCTTTTTGGACTGCTTTATGGTGTTGCTTACTTGCCTGAGATTATATCTTATATTTTGTTCGGAGATTGTATAATCCCTTCGAATGTATACATTTCTACTTATAAGTTGCCTCTTTGCTTCCAGTACTTTTTGTGCTTGCATATTAGATTCCAGTGTAAACACGCAAGCCTTACCAGACGATATTATTTTCGTATGAAAAACGTTAACGTCAGCTTTTAGTTCTGTCTTGCATATTTTTATGAATTCTTGTTTGGCATCCGAAACATTAGAGCAATTAATACCATTTACAACTACATTAGTAGAGCGGCTGGTTCTTTCGACTAATTCCAATCTGTTAGACATCTTCTTGATTATCTCCTTGAGCTTTGTATTCTCTTGCTTCAATTCTTCAACTTCGTTTTTTATGCAGATAATATCTTCTTTTTTTGCAACATCACTAAGTTTCACATCTAATATACTGCATAATTTACTCCATGAGAAAACATCTTGGTTATTTTCCGACATGTTGCGAAGTGTTGAGGTTTTCTTTGGTGTATATTGATTTTCTTCGGGAGATGTAGATTGTAACGGCCGCTTATTGCTCATTTAAAGAGAAAATAAAGCATATGTTTAGGGCGCAGATCTCTACTAGACTAGGCAGCACTGTCAGATGTTCTTATCGATAAAAAAGTGTAATAATCGATCCTATACCAAATTGTTGAGTGTCTAAACGATCACCAGGTTTGATAGAAGAGCACAGCTGTTGATTGTTTATTCTGTGCTGTAGTGTTTGTAAAATGTGTATTCTTTCCAGTGCAGAATATATTCTGTGATTTTGGTTTAAGATAAATATTTGTTTAAAATCCTCTCCTCAACGTTAAAAAACAACCGATTTCAAGTGTGCGGGCACAACAACAGTATATTTAGATATAGCTCCCATTTTAAACTTTCGGACGAATTAGACTCGTATGACCATCGGAGGTCTTAGTGTCACTTCGATTGACTTGACTGGAAAATTTGGACAAAATAAGCTCAGATGTACGCAAAGTCCTCCAATTTGGGAAAATATGACCAAAATACCTTATAGTGGTCCGATTGCGACACGTCTACTTTTTTCCGAAAAAAATCATCTCAGATATACGAAAAGTCCCCACATATACGTTACTCCAATTTGGAAAAATATGGCCAAAGTGCCATATAGTGGTCCGATTGCGACATGTCTACTTTTTCCGAAAAACAGGCGATTATTTGCTTGGAAGTGCTATGGGCGCGAGCAACTTTTGTTGGATTTAACTCTTGAAACCCCAATACAGTCGACTGATGTATAATTTCGTCCTCATACGGGTAAATCAACAATTGATCACATTGTCATAGACATATTTCGAAGCACCGCTATCGTATTTTTGAAAAAAATTCAACCAAACGTTTTTTTGAAGGAATGAAAAATTCTGTGGGAATCGATTCGAACAAAATTTGTAACAACCAAATGTTCCTGCAATATTGAATGTATGCTGGTCCCACTAAATCCCAAGGTTGTCTTAATCTCACGATAGGTCACATGACGATCTTTCAATGTCAGTTGACGCATAGCATCAATAGTTTCCGGAACAAATCCTGATTTTGGATGACCTTCATGAAATTCGTCTTTTGAGTTAAGTTCATCGAAGCACCGTTACTGAGTTAATCCACGTCGAAAGTTGTGCAAAATAATCCCACGCAAATTTTCACGATTTAGTCCATTTTTTGGGCGAGATGAGTTTTTTAAATTGCTGAAAACAACACAAATAGCTTTCGTATAGTAAAACGTTCAGAGAATGTCAAGCTTTACTATAGAGTTATCAGTTGGCAGATTGCAACACTGGGGTTGCCCAATCCCGAAAAATTAAAAGTCAATCCTCTTTAACGTTATCCAAGTCTTGAATTACCAACACATTCAAGACTCGACTCTACCGAAATGACGCTCGGATCTACTTCTTGTTCCATAAGTATGATCCCAGAAATGACGTTTTTGTCTGCCTGATATCGATGAAAATAATTACGTCATTTAATACTTGTGACTTCCAGTCATCTACTGTCTGAAAAATATCGCATGGTTGGTTTAAATTTATGGGATAAAATGTTGTGGCGACTGAGGCTGTACAAACCCCCATAGAAAAAGTCATGAACGGCGTGCACGTTTCAAAACGATCCGTTCATGAAAGTGAATCAACATACATGTGGTTTCATATGGAGAACAGACTGTGTCAATTTGATTTAATTTTGTTACCGTTCGTTCACGATTTTGGAAAGTAATTTTTTTATTAGTGAATTAATGACACTTTGGATGAAAAAGGCCATTAATCACAATGCTAATATGGACAAGAGTAAAGTTACATTAGTATTTTATTGATAAAAATGTGTGTAAAATTTCCCTGAAAATTTCACAAAAAAATACGATAAATGCAAATACCCAATCCCATATGGCATCTCTAACATTACACCTTAGTCCAGGTGCATTCACAGAGTAATCGCATTGTATCCAAAGCGAATGATGCAATGAAACATTAATTCTACCATGGTCGTCGACAGTAGCAACAATTAAAATATAACTCTTTGCCACATTTTGCGCAGATACGAAAAATGTTTAATTAAATAAAGCTATTCCATGGTTTGTGCGGTTAAACGCAAGGATTCATTTAAAACTTCATGGCTAGTCATTTTTTGTTTTGTTTTGTTTTTATTTTTTTCCTATTCGAACCAAGCTATCTATGTGACTTTGGATATTTTACCGGGTAAATAGTTACTGGTAAAAAATGGAGGTGGCTTCAAGTTTTTACAGTGTCATGGAATTAAGATGGAAATTTATTAGACATGTGGCTACTGGTGAATTTAAAAAGTTGCAATGGATAAAGAGTATGCTAATTTTTTTGTGAACTTAAAGTATTTTGCAAAGTCATTTGATATCACAATGAAAATTTAATTTAAAAGAAGCATATATATGTTCCGAAAAGGAGCAGCAGAAGATAGTGCATGTAGGGCTTGCTTTGAGGACGATAAGAGCTTGGAACATTACCTTCACTGAAACTTCTCTGCGTTTACTAGACAAAGAGCATATCGATGAAGGGGACCTGGCCCCGCTTAGAAACAGCATCTGGAAACAAATTGGGGAGGAGTCATTTTTACAAGTTCTTCTTACTTACAAGTTCTTCTAATACATATACGAGTATATTAGCCGATAAATCATCAATATGCTTTTGCGAAGCTGCCTAAATCACATAGTGATTATATATATATATATATATATATATATATATATATATATATATATATATATATATATCTATATATATATATATATATATATATATATATATATATATATATATATATATATATATATATATATATATATATATATATATATATATATATATATATATATATATATATATATATATATATATATATATATATATATATATATATATATATATATATATATATATATATATATATATATATATATATATATATATATGCATTGCCCGATTTTCCCAAATTTGGCCATAAGTCCTTTATTTATCAACAGATCAGACTCAAAGTTGGCCAAATATAATTTTCCATAGCACTTACTATATGTGCACAAAATCATCGAAATCGGTTCAGATTTGGCTATAGCTCCCATATACAGGTGAGGATAAAGTAACTATATGATTTGTTTTTTAAATAACTATTGAATGGAATGAAAAAAAACAAAAAAATGTATGGTAAAAAGAAAGTTTACTTTATGTTAGTTTTTCACATTAATTATGAAAAATAATATCAGTAAAATGAGAACCGTTTTTTCTAACGCAAAAACGTGCTCTTTTTATGGCATTTTCCATAACTTTGTTGAGTGTTTCTTGTGGTATATGATCAATTTCTTCTTGAATGTTGTCCTTTAGTTGCTGCAAGGTTTGGGGCTTATTCACATAAACTTTGTCTTTGAGATAGCCCCACAAGAAAAAAATCCGGTGCAGTCAAATTTGGCGATCGCGGTGGCCATCTCAAATTTGACAAAACATTTTCATTTTGATCAACGACATTTGAAACTGCTCTAGCATATTCCAAGCGCAATACGAAGTCTTCAGGATTTAGTTTTTTGACTAGTTGGATTTTGTAAGGGAAGAGGCGCAAATCGTGTTTTAAAATTCGCCGAAGAGTACGGTCAGAAAGCTGCAACTGGGAAGATCGTCTTCTCGTTGATGTCTCCGGATTTTCTTCGAGGCTCTGTCGCACAGCATCAATATTTTCGGCCGATCTGCCAGTTCGAGGTCTGCCCGTACGTCTTGAATCTACGACAGTCCCATATTCATCCAAATTATTCACCAACGAATGAATGGTTGGACCTGTTGAAGCAGTTCTTACACCATAAAATCATCTGTATGCACGTTGAGTATTAATTATCGAACGATGATTTTCAATGAATAGAAAAACAATCTTATGCTATGGTCACACTGGGCAAATATTTGACAGAAATCAAAAAAGATTCAGTCGCCACAGCCAAACCAGAAAACATATTTAGCTCATATTGGGTATATAGCATCATGGAAAGATTATTTTCCAAGCCCCATATTCAGATATTTGGAAAATGGTTCTGGAAAAATGTTTGACACTCATATGGGTCAAATATTTGCCTAGTGTGACCATAGCCTTAGTTCTTTGCACAATTGTATAGCGTTCCATTTTTAAATATTAAATATAGCCCGATTTTCAAAAATTTGCCTCACACACAAATAGGTGTGTCGCAAAACCGATAGGCACGGTCAGTGCTTTCGTATATACCGATCTTCCGACTTTATTTCTTGGGCTTCTAGAATCCGTAGTTTTTATCCAATTTGCCGGAAATTAGAAATCTAGTGGTATCTTAGGACCATAAAGAGGTGTGTCGAAAATGGGCTTCTAGAATTCGTAGTTTTCATCCAATTTGTCTGTAATTACACACTGAAAAAAAGCATGCCCGGTTCCAAAAATTTTGTCTTTACTTTAAAAATTTTGGTATTGATTCCGAGCCAAAGAAGCGGAGAATACTAGTAAGGATACTTTTAAGACACAATTCTCTTTTAAATTTGGGTTTTGTGTACTTGCTTCTAGGAAGCAAATATTAATTTTTGGCTTTTTCGGCTATTTTTCTTCATATGTTATCAAAGTCCTTTAAAAACGAGTTAACGACAACTTTATTTTCCACATTAAGACTCGACTTCCAGTAGTAATTATGCTATATTTCAAGTGAAAAACGTCTTTAAAATAAGGTGTTGAAAAACATGTCCTATATTCGAACGAATTTTTGCTTTGTAGTCAAGATGAAAAAAGACAAAAAATTTAAAGACAATTTCATTAAATTTAAAGAATTTTTCTGAATTATTAAAGTCAAGTTGACCTTAGCCCAAACATTTTTTCTTTCATGTTATGATACCCATTTTTAAGTGAAATCGCTTAATTATAAGGACAATACGAATTCATTGACTTATGGACAAGGAAAAAAACTTTATATTAGAAAAATGCGTCTTCAATGCTAAGAAAAATTTGCATTCGTATTTTAAAGACATGAAATCTTTGACCTCACGACAATATTTTTTTCAGTGTATTTGAGGAACATTAAGAGGTGGTGAGTATTGGTCCATGTTTTGGTATAGCCCCTATACAGACCTAACTCCTGAATTTATTTCTAGGACTTCTAGAATCCGGATGACCACAAATAGGACAGCCGAATATGGTGTGCGTCGACCCGTGTTTTAGTATAGCCTCCACATAGACCGATCTCCAAATTTAACTCCTTGGGCTTCTACAAACCGTAGTTTTTATCCGATTTGCACAAAAATTTAAATATACTGGTATTTTAGACCCTCAAAAATCTGTATCGCATTAATTTTTTAGCGATCCATTTGCTAAGGCATCGATATAGACCGGTTTAACTTCTTGAGGGTACACCCAAAGAAAAAATATTTTCCGCCGGAATAAAATTTTAGAACTCTAACAAATTTTGTACAGATTTAACGAATTTGATATGGTATCGAAAATGTGGATCTACAAAGAGGTGCAGGGCATAATATAGTCGTCCCCGCCCGTCTTTAGACTTTTCTTACTTGTTTTTATTAACATTGTGCACCGACCCAAGGTATTAGCCAGTTTACGTTTTAAGTCTAGAGATTTTGTAGAAGTCTAATTCCATTCACACCAAGCCCCAAATCTACTAAAAATGGATTTTAAATCCAAAAAATCTCTAACGAATCAACGAGATAGGATTCCTAGAGTTTGGCATATTATAAGAATAATCAAAGCCTTTTAATAACTGTTCAACATTTGAAATATTTTTTTTTTTTGGTACCCGAATCAATGTCAGCAGCATTCATCGAATAAATCTTATGGCCAAGAGTTTAAAGCGTTAAGCTTCCATCTCATATAAACCCCTTAAAATTGGTTAAATTCAAAAAATTTCCCAACTGTCAGTATTTCTTGCATATCCCACAAAAATTGGATTTGAAAGCTTTAAAGGGTCCTCTCGTCTTCTTTTGTTTGTTTTAGTTGATTGCCCAAAGTATTTAAAACAATTTGAGAGCAACAGTCAAAGTGAATTCATTGAAGCACTTCTCAACAGACACAATAAACGATTACCGCCGACCCTTGTCTATTCCAAGTTGCTTAGTTCACTTTTATTTGGTATATTTCCGCCGGCAATTTTCCAATAGTTTCAGATAAAAGTTTAATAACAAAATCTACTTCTGTCTTTAGTCTTTCATCTATCTCCTGTTCTTGGTTTTCTTTCCTAGAAGTTTCTTTACCATCATCATCATCATCGTCGTCATTCTCCCCCTTCTAGAAGGTTATCAAACATCGATTCCAAAAACTGTCTGTTTATTTTGTGAGGGTTCTGTGGTCTTTATGTTTTTTTCTTCTTAGTGAATTTATCCTTTGGCCATAGAAACGCATTTGAATCATCGTTCAAATGTTCGCTTTGGAAGACAGTATCTGATAACCGTGTAGAAAATGAACTTTTAAATTTCTAAACACTTAATCATACCATCATATTAACATCATTGTCAGATGAAGAATTTCGATTTGTTTGTATTGAGGGAAAATTGTTATTTGTTTTATAGGAGGGTCAATGAGAGCACAAAGCTTATACGAGTATGGGAAGGGGGAAATGGAATTTAAGGTAAAGCAAATGTATACATGAATACTTTGGTCGATTCAAGTGTCTGGATTTCACCTAAACTAAAAAAGTTAAAAAACATTTCTTACATCATTAGACTTTAGTAATTGGTTGCCTTTGACCATTGAAGAATTCCACTCAAGCCACCAATAAAATTTGGAAAGCTTACGTATATAATGATCCATAGCAAATTTTCGATTGCTTCCATTCTGAAAGTATTGCTTTCACATCAATACACCTATTTCTGGTCCATGTATCGTTAAAAGTTTGAATGCATCCAACATAATGAAAAGTTCCACTAAAATCATTTCTCTTTTCCATCGAACTTTTTACCTTATGCGGTTCCATATAACCATACCCAGCAAAAAAATTTGGAAGTTCTTCTCAAGGCATAACTATAAAAGAACTACCAAAAATGCTCTCCCAAAGATGTTCTTTATTTTAAATGCACAGGAAGTTAATTTGAGTCAATTTCTTTATAACTCGCTTTTTTCATATTTTTAATGGGAAATTTATTTTTTTGTTTTTCAAATAGATTAAAAACAGATTAAAAAAAGTCGGGCGGGGCCGACTATATTATACCCTTCATCACCATGTAGACCAACATTTGTGTTACCATCTCAATTACTTCAAATTTGCTGGGAGCTATATAAAGGTTTGCATTTCCAGATACAAATACTTATAATGGAGAAAATTTCTTCTACTTATACAAAATCTCTAAAATTAAAATTGAAATCGGCTAACGCCCTGGTATGAAACACAATGTTAGTAAAAAATATGGGAAATATGAAGCGAGAGAAATTTTAATGCAATTGTACAAAGGAGCATTTATGATTTATCAGGTGATACATATGTATTCGAGATGTAGGACAATTTTAGTAATATTTACAATTTTTGGTACTGATCGGTGGCGATTTTACAAGGATGTTGGTTAGTTCTCGCCAAGATATGTGATCAAGTGTGGGTTGTGATATATTATTTGGTCAAGTCGGGCGACTTGGAGCCTTATTTAAAACACAACCGTTCTGTGGAAATTCTGGCATTACAGTGTGTGACTAAGATATGGGGAAATCATCACAGAATTTTGTGTAAAGTGTGGGGCATATTTGTATAAACCAGAAGAACGAATATATGGAGGCTTTATCTAAAACTGAACCAAATTAGAACAAACTTGACACACTTAAATATCATATTAAATATATTCTCTGTGTAAACTATCCAGTCAATTGGAGGAAAATTCCATTGAAAATGGGTCTAAAATATGAAAAAGTCTACCATATTTCCCCAACTCTGGTGTACGTATATATGGGAGCTATATATAATCTGAACCGATTTTGACTAAATTTGAACTGCATAGTTAGAATAATAATTCTGCAATCTCTGCTAAATTTCACGTAAATGGGAGTATAACTTTAACCCCCGTGGTCATATGAGTGTAAATCGGGCGAAAAATATATATGGGAGCTATATCTAAATTTGAACCGATTTCAACCAAATTTGGTATACTTACCCATACTATTAAACGTACTCCTTATGCAAAATTTGAACTAAATCACGGCAAAACTCTGGCTTTTGAGGCCATATAAGTGCAAATCGGACGAAAGATATATATGGGAGCTATATCTAAATGTGAACCGATTTCAACCAAATTTAGTACACTTAGCTATACTGTTAAACGTACTCCTTGTGCAAAATTTGAACCAATTCACGGCAAAACTCTAGCTTTTGAGGCCATATAAGTTCAAATCGGACGAAAGATATATATGGGAGCTATATCTAAATTTGAACCGATTTCAATCAAATTTACCAAGCATGTCAATTCAACTCTCTGTGCAAAATTTCACGTAAATCGGTAGTAAACTTTGGCCTCTGTGGTCATATGAGTCTAAATCGGACGAGAGATATATATGGAAGCTATATCTAAATCTGAACCGATTTGGATAATATTTTTCGAGACTCATAAAATATTTGGATGTACGGAATTTGAAGAACATCGGTTGATAAACACGTCAATTATAACCAGATCGGGGATAAATATATATGACAGCTATATCTAAATCTCAACCGATTTTTTTCAAAATCAATAGCGATCGTCTTTGTTCCCCAAAACGACCCTGTGCCAAATTTGAGGACGATCGGACTTAAACTGCGACCTGTACTTTGCGCACAAAAATACATGAACAGACAGACAGACAGACGGACAGACAGACAGACAGACGGACATCGCTAAATCGACTCAGAATTTAATTCTAAGACGATCGGTATACTAAACGATGGGTCTCAGACTTTTCCTTCTTGGCGTTACATACAAATGCACAAACTTATTATACCCTGTACCACAGTAGTGGTGAAGGGTATAATTAATAAAGTGGTACAAATTATTGAAATTTAACCGAAAAAATGCTAAATCCTTTGTAGACAAATTTAGAAATTTTTGAAAATAATTGATCACAAAAGTTACAGACAAGCTCTATAATGCATTAAAAATCATACAAAAATGTAAAAATTATTTATTTGTTAAAATATCACAAAATTTCTTAATGCAAAAAGAACATTTTCAATACTTTTTTTGGCGACGCTTTTTTTGCTGGGTGTATCAACAATAGGAGGGTTATGTTTCAAACTCATTATCTGTCTGTATATCTGCCTGTGTATTATAATCACAGTACAGCCTTCAATATTGTCATTAAATTCGGAGTACATTTGTTATTTGTTTGCCAGCGGGTCAAGTTCGAAAAGTCATAATGGCCCAGGTTTTAATATGTCACCCATTAAAACCAAACGCCGATTTGGTTCCTTAAGCATCTAGACCAGAACTGCCAATAAAATTTCAAGAAAAATCATCACTTTTTCAAAGAATCATAATCGTCACTTGCATTTTAAAAGTCGTCAACAAAATCGGCTGTGTAAATTATATTAATATGAAACATATTTTTTGGTTAACAAAAAAGCAACTGTATTTATTTCATATAAAACAAGTAAGTAAAGTAGAAAGTCGGGCGGGGCCGACTATACCATTACAGAATTAGTAATCATAAGCATTTGTGGGGTAACATATAGGTCTGGGAGATACACCGCAGTTGATATTTAAGAAAATTAAGCGGTACATGTCTATGAGTGCTTTGTGTCAATCTGACTATAGCTCATAGTCAATGTTGCCAGGGAAAATGTTCGGTTTACCCTACAAGGACAAAAAAAGTTCCCTACTTTCCCATACATTCCCAAACAATTTTCCCTACTATATTTTTCGTTAAATTTAAAAAAAAAATTACAAAACAAAAATGGTTCTAAGTACTATATTATCTTAAAACATGAATATGCAACGTATATAACTTAGAATATAAATTTGTATTACCACCACGGTTGCCACAGTTGGTAGAATTCTACCCAAATTAGTAATCTTTTTTGTTAAATCTCTATAAAAATAAAATTTTGGAAAAAGTTTCTATAAACAAATTTTTGTGAGAAATTTTTGTATAGAAATAAAATTTGACAATAAATTCTATAGAAATAACATTTTGAGAAAAAATTCCACAGAGATAAAATTTTGAGAAAATTTTTTATAGAAATAATATATTGAAAAAAAAAATCTATAGAAATACAATTTTGACAAAATGTTCTATAGAAATAAAATGTTGACAAGATTCTCTACTGGAATAAAGTTTACCACACATTGTTAAAGATCAAGCCTTGCCGGCTTCTAATTTCCTCCACTAGACCCACCAAAATGTAAAAATTATTACAAATTGTTTTGAGTGAAAATGTCCTACATTGTGGCCCTATGTCCCTACAAGACGCTAAATATTAGAAAAACCCTACATATAGGGAATTTCCCCTACTTGTAGCAACGCTGGCTGTGTTGATATTGCGCCTACGGAGTTTGTATGCCACTAATATTGAGCCCACTATTAAAAAAGAGAAAATCGTTAAATTAGTGTGGGTAATAAATACAAATTTGTAAAAATCGAGCAATATTCTTATGTAAGAGCTACAAGAGCTTATTAATAAATAAGAGTACTATGGCCAAATTTTGGGAAAATGGAGCGATGCATATATATGGAAGCTATATCTAAATCTGAACCAATTTGCATAATATTTTGCGGGTTTGATTAATACCACAAAAGGTTACCTTGTGCAAGATTTGAGTAAGATCAGTTAAGAAATGAGGCCTGTATGGTCAAACATAAGGTTATTAGGGGCGAATTTTTCAAATTCGGGAGATACATATATGGGAGCTATAACTACATCTGAACCGATTTCGATGAAATGTTGCACATATAGTTAGTACTATAGAGGACTGGATCTAGCCAACTTTTAGTAAGATCGGTTAATAAATAAGGGTTCTATGGCCAAATTTGGGATAATCAGGCTATACATACATATGGGAGCTATATCTAAATCTGAACCGATTTCGATGATTTTTTTCACATATAGTTAGTGCTACAGAAGACTACATTTAGCCAAATTTGGGAAAGATCGGTTGATAAATAAGGGTTTTATGGCCAAATTTAGAAAAATCTGGCGGTACATAAAGGGTGATACGGTCAAAATTTGGTAAATATAAACTTGACATATTTCTTTCTATTTTGCATTTAACAAACCTGAACACCCCTCATTTTGAAGGTGTGTGTGTGTGTGTAGAATGTTGCTCCTATTTTGATTTGGGAATTCACTCTTCAGTTGTCAAAATGCCGTCCAAGCAAGAAGAGCAGCGTATCAAAATTTTACTCGCACATCACGAAAATCCGAGCTACTCGCACGCAAAGCTGGTAAAATCGCTAAAAGTTGCCAAATCAACCGTTACAAATGTAATTAAAGTGTTTGGGGAACGTTTGTCGACAGCCAGGAAGTCTAGATCGGGGCGAAATCGAAAACCGGAAGCCGCTGAGACGACAAAGAGAGTTGCCGGTAGTTTCAAGCGAAACCCTAACCTCTCTCTCCGAGATGCCGCAAATAAGCTGGGTGTATCGTCTACAACCGTAAATCGAGCCAAAAAACGAGCCGGACTATCGACTTACAAGAAGGTAGTGACTCCAAATCGCGATGATAAACAAAATACGACGGCCAAAGCGCGATCCCGGAGGCTGCACACGACGATGCTGACGAAGTTTGACTGCGTGGTAATGGACGACGAAACCTACGTCAAAGCCGACTACAAGCAGCTTCCGGGACAGGAGTTTTATACGGCAAAAAGAAGGGGAAAGGTAGCAGATATTTTCAAGCACATAAAACTGTCAAAGTTCGCAAAGAAATATCTGTTTTGGCAAGCCATCTGTACCTGTGGCTTGAAAAGCAGCATTTTCATAGCTTCCGGGACTGTCAACCAAGAAATTTACGTGAAAGAGTGTTTGAATAAACGTCTGCTGCCTTTCCTGAAGAAACACGGTTGTTCCGTACTGTTTTGGCCGGATTTGGCATCTTGCCATTACGGTAAAAAGATCATGGAATGGTACGCCGCCAACAACGTGCAGGTGGTTCCCAAGGACAAGAACCCTCCCAACACGCCAGAGCTCCGCCCAATTGAGAAATACTGGGCTATTGTCAAGCGGAACCTAAAGAAGACCAAAAAAAACTGCTAAGGACGAGCAGCAGTTCAAGGCAAACTGGCTTTCTGCGGCGAAGAAGGTGGACAAGGTGGCTGTACAAAATCTGATGGCAGGTGTCAAGCGTGAGGCCCGACAATTCGGATTTGGAAAAGCGAAAGCCTAACTGAATATTTTTCCTGAATTTTATACTAATTGAACTTGAAAAGTAAATTTAATTTGATTTTTTTAAATAAACGATTTCACCGATTTACACGCGTTTTCCCTTGACCAAATTTTGACCATATCACCCTTTAGGAAAATTAAAGTTATTTTTATATGTTTTCGACTAGCAGCGGCAATTTTCGAAGGAAAATTTGGATATTTTGCCAATTTTTGCCGAAATAAGAAACACATATAAATGGGAGCTATATCTAAATCTGATCCGATTTCAACCAAATTTGGTATGCATAGTTACAATGTTATTTCTACTCCCTGTGCAAAATTTCACCTAAATCGGATTACAACTTTGACCTCTGTTGTCATATGAGTGAAAATCGGGGAAAAGATATATATGGGAGCTATATATAAATATGAACCGATTTCAACCAAATTTGGCTCACATAGCTACAATAATAATTCTACTTCCTGTGCAAAAAGTAAATTAGGACAAAACTCTGGCTTCTGGGGCCATATAAGTGCATATTGGGCGAAAGATATATATGGAAGTTGTATCTAAATCTGAACCGATTTCAACCAAATTTGGCATGCATAGCTAAAATATTGGTTCTACTCCCTGCGCAAAATTTAAAGAAAATTAGGGCTAAACTCTGGCTTCTGGGGTCTTATTTCGGGCCAAAGATATATATGGGAGTTATATCTAAATCTGAACCGATTTCAACCAAATTTGGCACACTTTACGACACTATCAATTGCACTTATTCTGCAAAATTTAAAGCAAATCAGGCTGAAATTCTGGCTTCTTGGGCCCTTGTAGTAGATATCGGGCGAAAGATATATATGGGAGCTATATCCAAAACTTAACCGATTTCTTCCAAAATCAATAGGGTGTAGAACCCTGACTCAAAATACACTAACTTATAATACCCTGTTCCACAGTGTGGCGCAGGGTATAAAAAGAACGAAAATTAACTTGCAACTACCAAGCAAAAAAATGGATGTTGTTCTAAAGGCACAACTTTAAAGCACTTCCAAAAATGACTTCAAGAGATGTTCTCTATTTTAACTACGCAGGAAATTCTTTTAATTAAATTGTTTATAACTCATGTTTTTTCATATTTTAATGGGTAATTTTAATTTTTTTTGTTAAAATCTTATTATGAATTAATAAAATGGTACATTTTTTTTTAAATTTTGTCGAAAAAAAAATATATATAAATTTATTCTGGAAAAATTGCGAATTTTTGAAAATATTTAAAGTCAAACGTGTCAGACAAGTGCTAGAAGGCATTAAAAATCATAAAAAATTATAAAAATTATTTATTTGGAAAAATATCACATAATTGTTTAATTCACACCCGAAACACTGAATTCAAATTTATGGGGTCTAAAATCAATATTTCTTGTAGGCACTTTTTGGCAGATTAAATTCAGGCTCACTTAGACTATGCAGACCATTGTGATATCAGACATAGATAGGTCGAAAACCTTAGTTGTTAGAACCTTTATTTTTTTTTTTGTATTATACCCTCCACCATAGGATGGGGTATATAAACTTTGTCATTTCGTTTGTAACACATCCAAATATTGCTCTAAGACGCCATAAAGTATATATATTCTGGGTCGTGGTGAAATTCTGAGTCGATCTGAGCATGTCCGTCTGTCCGTCCGTCTGTTGAAATCACGCAAACTTCCGAACGAAACAAGCTATCGACTTGAAACTTGGCACAATTAGTTGTTATTGATGTAGGTCGGAGGTATTGCAAATGGGCCATATCGGTCCACTTTTACGTATAGCCCCCATATAAACGGACCCCCAAATTTGGCTAGCCGATCCTCTAAGAGAAGCAAATTTCATCCGATCCGGCTGAAATTTGGTACATGGTGTTGGTATATGGTCTTTAACAACCATGCAAAAATTGGTCCACATCGGTCCATAATTATATATAGCCCCATATAAACCGATCCCCCTATTTGGCTTGCCGAGCCTGTAAGAGAAGCAAATATCGTCCGATCCAGCTGAAATTTGGTACACGGTGTTGGTATATGGTCTCTAACAACCATGCACAAATTGGTCCACATCGGTACATAATTATATATAGCCCCCATATAAACCGATGCCCAGATTTGACCTCCGGAGCCCCTTGGAAGGAGCAAAATTCATCCGTTTCGGTTGAAATTTGGTACGTGATGTTAGTACATGATATTTAACGACCATGCCAAAAGTGGTCCATATCAGTCTATAATCATATATAGCCCCCATATAAACCGATCCCGAGATTTGGTTTTGGGGCCACTTGGAGGAGCAAACTTCATCCGAGTCAGTTGAAATTTGGTACATTGTGCTTGTATATGGCCGTTAACAACCATGCCTAGCTAGGACCATATCGGTCTATAGTTATATATAGCCCTCAGATAAATAGATCCCCAATCACAAAAAATTGGTCCATATCAAGTTCATAATAATAGCCCACATAAATATAAGCGACCCGCATATTTCAATTCTGGCTCTCTACGTACCGTGCAAAAGTCCATATTGATTCGTAATTATTTGTAGACTTACCTATACATACCTTTTTTGTCTAATATATAACACGTATGGACTAACAATTTATAAAACGATGTTAAGAAGTTTTAAGATACTACAACCCAATTAATTCGATTGTGGATGACAGTCTTTCGTAGAAGTTTCTACGCAATCCATGGTGGAGGGTACATAAGATTCGGCCTGGCCGAACTTACGGCCATATATACTATTCTATAGAAAATTTTGTCAAAATTAATTTCTATAGAAAATTTTGTCAAAATTCTATTTCTATAGAAAATTTTTCTATACAAAAATAAAATTTTATACTGAAATAAAATTTTTTGGCAATTTTTTTGGAAATAAAATTTTGAAAAGTGTTCTATAGAAATAAAATTTTGACAACATTTTTATAGAAATAAAATTTTCTACAGAAGTTAAATTTTGAAAAATTTTCTATAGAAATTTCTGCAGAACATTTGGCCAAAAAAATTTATATTTGTATAAAATTTTCTCAAAATTTTATTTTATATAGAAAAATTTTGACAAAATTTAGTATATGTTATAGAAATAAAATTTTGACATAATTTTCTATAGAAAAAATGTTGACAAAATTGTGTATAGAAAGAGAATTTTGACAAAATTTTCTATTTTCTAAATATTTTAGTACTTCTACTTAAATATTTTGAAGTAAATTTTCGTTAAATAACATACAAGGTGATCGAACTTCCGTTTTCATATCACCAGTCTCTTGGTGTTGTGGTTCGAAATGTTGATCTTATTGCAGTTTGCTGCATTTGACAAAATTTTAATTTTTTAAATTATTATGTAGGTTTATTATGTATATGATTACTTTTGACCGAATGCATCAC